>NC_134362.1:211109728-211182228 GCF_048569485.1 Anomaloglossus baeobatrachus
CTTTCTTGCTCCCCAGATACTTTCTTGCTCTCCAGATACTTTCCTGCTCCCCAGAGACTTCCTTGCTCCCTAGAGACTTTCTTGCTCCCCAGATACTTTCTTGCTCCCCAGAGACTGATCTGCTCTCCAGAGACTTTCTTGCTCCCCAGATACTTTCTTGCTCTCCAGATACTTTCTTGCTCTCCAGATACTTTCTTGCTCCCCAGAGACTGATCTGCTCTCCAGAGACTTTCTTGCTCTCCAGATACTTTCTTGCTCTCCAGAGACTTTCTTGTTCCCCAGATACTTTCTTGTTCCCCAGAGACTTTCTTGCTCCCCAGAGACTGATCTGATCCTCAGAGACTTTCTTGCTCCCCAGAGACTTTCTTGCTCCCCAGAGACTTTCCTGCTCTCCAGGATCAGATGGTTATCACCCTGGCAGAGGTGACCTGACGTGTCCATTAGTCCTTGCGTAACCTGGGGCCAGGGGGAGACCGTCAGCAGGCAGGTGGCACGGCGCTGTAAGGACTTACCCTGGCAGGAGACCTCTGGGCATTTTTCGGCTGCAGTCGGTGCAGAGGCTGCGGACAGAGGCTTCTGAGGACTCGGCTGAGGCTGCGGGATTTTTTTTTTAGAACCTGTTTACATTGAGTTGTATAAACTTCCTGCCATGTTCTCTGTATCTAGAAATCTCCCGCACAAGCCTCGACCACCCTCCTCAGCCCAGTGCCCCTCATACTCTCCTATTACTTCCTATCTACAGATTTCAGGGATTTTCAGCCCTTTTCTGCCAAGTCCTGGGAGCCACAAGTATGTTCTAATATCCGCTGTACAGAGGAGCGAGAGGCCGGGAGACCGTCAGCAGGCAGGGCTACAATATCTGCTTTATACGAGGACCGAGAGGCACATGCCAATTATACGATCAAATAAGGATCCCAGAATCGCCATCAGGCCGCCATTGCTGCAGACAGGAGGGCAGCCTGGCACTTGTAGTTGCACAATATCTGGGACAAGAAAACGCAGCCTTGTAATCTGGTAAATAGGACTGATCTGACATTCACAGCCCCCCACAGCGGGGTCCCTGATAGCAGCCAGTGCCCCCCGCCGACAGGAGGGGTCTCTGGGGCAGATGCAGATCAGCTCCTATAATGTCAGATAAATAGAGCTGCACAGAATTGAGCTGTTGCTCCTTTAAGTGACCCCCAGTTATCGGGGGAGGGGAGAAGAGGGGGGGCAGTGGGCGGGGAGACCCTTCTTCTTACGTCTCTCTGTGAAGAGCCGACTGACTCTGATGACAAGAGATAAGTAAAAGGCGATCACTCCGGAGGGCACAGTCCGCTGCCATGAGAAGCAGCAACAGGGGCAGAGCCGAGCCTGGGACCCCCAGACACCAGCACAGCTGAAGACCCCCGCACACAGCCAGCAAGAGGGGTAGAGCCGAGCCTGGGACCCCCGACATCAGCACAGCTGAGGACCCCCGCACACAGCCAGCAAGAGGGGCAGAGCCTGGGACCCCCGACACCAGCACAGCTGAGGACCCCCGCATACAGCCAGCAAGAGGGGCAGAGCCTGGGACCCCCGACACCAGCACAGCTGAAGACCCCCGCACACAGCCAGCAAGAGGGGCAGAGCCTGGGACCCCCGACACCAGCACAGCTGAAGACCCCCGCACACAGCCAGCAAGAGGGGCAGAGCCTGGGACCCCCGACACCAGCACAGCTGAAGACCCCCGCACACAGCCAGCAAGAGGGGCAGAGCCTGGGACCCCCGACACCAGCACAGCTGAAGACCCCCGCACACAGCCAGCAAGAGGGGTAGAGCCGAGCCTGGGACCCCCGACATCAGCACAGCTGAGGACCCCCGCATACAGCCAGCAAGAGGGGCAGAGCCTGGGACCCCCGACACCAGCACAGCTGAGGACCCCCGCATACAACCAGCAAGAGGGGCAGAGCCTGGGACCCCCGACACCAGCACAGCTGAGGACCCCCGCATACAGCCAGCAAGAGGGGCAGAGCCTGGGACCCCCGACACCAGCACAGCTGAAGACCCCCGCACACAGCCAGCAAGAGGGGCAGAGCCTGGGACCCCCGACACCAGCACAGCTGAAGACCCCCGCACACAGCCAGCAAGAGGGGTAGAGCCGAGCCTGGGACCCCCGACACCAGCACAGCTGAGGACCCCCGCATACAGCCAGCAAGAGGGGTAGAGCCGAGCCTGGGACCCCCGACATTAGCACAGCTGAGGACCCCCGCATACAGCCAGCAAGAGGGGCAGAGCCTGGGACCCCCGACACCAGCACAGCTGAGGACCCCCGCATACAGCCAGCAAGAGGGGCAGAGCCTGGGACCCCCGACACCAGCACAGCTGAGGACCCCCGCATACAGCCAGCAAGAGGGGTAGAGCCTGGGACCCCCGACACCAGCACAGCTGAGGACCCCCGCATACAGCCAGCAAGAGGGGCAGAGCCTGGGACCTTCCGAAAAAGAAGAGCTGAGGACCCTCGGACACAGCAGCACATCTGGACTCTTTGGAAACAGACTCTTTCCTGTTTCAACTTTACGCACAGATCCAGTGTAGCAGAGCAGCCAGCAGAGCTGTATACCGGGAGAGGAGAGCTGTATACCGGGAGAGGAGAGCTGTATACCGGGAGAGGAGAGCTGTATACCGGGAGAGGAGAGCTGTATACCGGGAGAGCAGAGCTGTATACCGGGAGAGGAGAGCTGTATACCGGGAGAGCAGAGCTGTATACCGGGAGAGGAGAGCTGTATACCGGGAGAGCAGAGCTGTATACCGGGAGAGGAGAGCTGTATACCGGGAGAGCAGAGCTGTATACCGGGAGAGCAGAGCTGTATACCGGGAGAGCAGAGCTGTATACCGGGAGAGGAGAGCTGTATACCGGGAGAGGAGAGCTGTATACCGGGAGAGCAGCGCTGTATACCGGGAGAGGAGAGCTGTATACCGGGAGAGCAGCGCTGTATACCGGGAGAGGAGAGCTGTATACCGGGAGAGCAGCGCTGTATACCGGGAGAGCAGAGCTGTATACCGGGAGAGGAGAGCTGTATACCGGGAGAGCAGAGCTGTATACCGGGAGAGCAGAGCTGTATACCGGGAGAGGAGAGCTGTATACCGGGAGAGGAGAGCTGTATACCGGGAGAGCAGCGCTGTATACCGGGAGAGGAGAGCTGTATACCGGGAGAGCAGAGCTGTATACCGGGAGAGCAGAGCTGTATACCGGGAGAGGAGAGCTGTATACCGGGAGAGCAGAGCTGTATACCGGGAGAGGAGAGCTGTATACCGGGAGAGGAGAGCTGTATACCGGGAGAGCAGAGCTGTATACCGGGAGAGCAGAGCTGTATACCGGGAGAGCAGAGCTGTATACCGGGAGAGCAGAGCTGTATACCGGGAGAGGAGAGCTGTATACCGGGAGAGGAGAGCTGTATACCGGGAGAGGAGAGCTGTATACCGGGAGAGCAGAGCTGTATACCGGGAGAGGAGAGCTGTATACCGGGAGAGCAGAGCTGTATACCGGGAGAGGAGAGCTGTATACCGGGAGAGGAGAGCTGTATACCGGGAGAGCAGAGCTGTATACCGGGAGAGCAGTCAGCTACACTTAGCACGGGGCTGGACAGACATTTTGGAAACAGACTCCTTTCTGCTCCAACTTTGCGCACAAGCTCCTGAGAAGCCGAGTCCTTCCCCGGTGCCGGGTCCACGCCGAATCCTGTAAGAATGACAGCAGAGATCCAGCAGCCCCCAGCCCAGCCCCCCGCCCAGAGCAGCCCCATGTCAGCGGCTGCAGACAAGCTCAGTGGCCAAACATCTGTCATGGAATCTGCTTCTTGCGCCACCAAAACCAAAAAGACCAACGCGGGCATCCGGAGGCCGGAGAAGCCCCCCTACTCCTACATCGCCCTGATCGTCATGGCCATCCAGAGCTCGCCCACCAAGCGGCTGACCCTCAGCGAGATCTACCAGTTCCTGCAGAGCCGCTTCCCCTTCTTCAGGGGGTCCTACCAGGGCTGGAAGAACTCTGTGCGCCACAACCTGTCCCTCAATGAGTGCTTCATCAAGCTGCCCAAGGGCCTCGGCCGCCCGGGCAAGGGCCACTACTGGACCATCGACCCCGCCAGCGAGTTCATGTTTGAGGAGGGCTCCTTCAGGAGAAGACCCCGGGGCTTCAGAAGAAAATGCCAAGCGCTGAAGCCCATGTACAGCATGATGAACGGCCTGGGCTTCAACCACATCCCAGACTCCTACAGCTTCCAGGGGTCTGGGGGCACCATCTCGTGCCCACCCAACAGCCTGGCACTAGACAGTGGCCTAGGGATGATGAACGGACATTTGTCCAGTAACGTGGATGGGATGGGGCTGAGCGGACACCCTCACCTGGCTGCCAATGGTGGCCACTCTTACATGGGCAGCTGTACAGGGTCCTCAGGAGGAGACTATGCCCACCATGACTCGGGCTCTCCTCTCCTTGGTGGGGGAGCAGTAATGGAGCCTCATTCCGTGTATACAAGTCCTGCGTCCGCCTGGGCACCAACCTCTACTGCCCTGTCTGGAGGTGCCCCCTATATTAAGCAGCAGCCCCTCTCACCCTGCAACTCTGCCAACAACCCCCTGACCTCCAGCCTCTCCTCACACTCCCTGGATCAGCCATACCTGCACCAGAACAGCCACAACACAGCCTCAGACTTACAAGGTAAGTGCCCCCTGCTCACCCCTGGCACAACACCCCCATAGACATCAACTGGCATAGCACCCCATAGACATCAACTGGCACAACGCCCCCATAGACATCCACTGGCACAACGCCCCCATAGACATCCACTGGCACAACACCCCATAGACATCCACTGGCACAACACCCCCATAGACATCCACTGGCACAACACCCCCATAGACATCAACTGGAACAACACCCCCAAAGATATCCACTGGCACAACACCCCCATAGATATCCACTGGCCATTACCCTCATAAACATCCACTGGCACAACACCCCCATAGATATCCACCGGCCATTACACCCATAGACATCCACTGGCACAACGCCCCCATAGACATCCACTGGCACAACACCCCATAGACATCCACTGGCACAACACCCCCATAGACATCCACTGGCACAACACCCCCATAGACATCAACTGGAACAACACCCCCATAGATATCAACTGGCACAACACCCCCATAGATATCCACTGGCCATTACCCTCATAGACATCCACTGGCACAACGCCCCCATAGACATCAACTGGAACAACACCCCCATAGATATCAACTGGCACAACACCCCCATAGATATCCACTGGCCATTACCCTCATAGACATCCACTGGCACAACACCCCCATAGACATCCACTGGCACAACACGCCCATAGATATCAACTGGCACAACACCCCCATAGATATCCACTGGCCATTACCCTCATAGACATCCACTGGCACAACACCCCCATAGACATCCACTGGCACAACACGCCCATAGATATCCACTGGCACAACACCCCCATAGACATCCACTGGCACAACACGCCCATAGATATCCACTGGCACAACACCCCCATAGACATCCACTGGCACAACACGCCCATAGATATCCACTGGCACAACACCCCCATAGAAATCCACTGGCACAACACCCCCATAGACATCCACTGGCACAACACCCCCATAGATATTCACTGGCACAACACCCCAATAGACATCCACTGGCACAACACCCCCATAGATATCCACTGCCACAACACCCCCATAGACATCCACTGGCACAACACCCCCATAGATATTCACTGGCACAACACCCCCATAGATATTCACTGCCACAAAACTCCTATACACATCCACTGGCACAAAATACCCATAGACATCCACTGGCACCGCCATAGACATCCACTGGCACCGCCATAGACATCCACTGGCACCGCCATAGACATCCACTGGCACCGCCATAGACATCCACTGGCACCGCCATAGACATCCACTGGCACAACATTCCCATAGACGTCCACTGGCACCGCCATAGACATCCACTGGCACAACATTCCCATAGACGTCCACTGGCACCGCCATAGACATCCACTGGCACAACATTCCCATAGACGTCCACTGGCACCGCCGTAGACAGGCTGTACAAAATGGAACTTTATGTATCAGGAATATTGTTGGGGAAGTGCAGAGGGTATGGAGACTGGATGGGAGCAGTAGTTCTTATAGTAGGTCTGGGGAAAATGAGGGGGCATAGGGGGCGCTGAATGCTGTGACTGCACACGGGGCATGGCAGCAGTTATGTGGAGACACTGGTAATTATGGCCCTGAGGGCGCAGATCCGTCTGAGGCCCGGGCTCTGGCCGCCCTATAGAGGGTAAAGTGTCAAAGGCCCCAAGTCACATTCACATCGTCCCCAAAGACCCCTCCTCTGAGAATCAGGAAGAAAAGGAGGAAAGAAAAGGAGGAAAGAAAAGGAGGAAAGAAAAGGAGGAAAGAAAAGGAGGAAATCAGGAGATGATTGTAATTACAAAGTCAGATGATCCATCAATTATAACATTATTATCTGTTCCCGAATATCCAGATGTAAAATGACTGCGGCTAATGCAGCAGATCCGATCCATTCCGCAGATTGTCCCTCCATAGGTGGGGGGCATTATTATGGGGTATTAACCCTGCAATGTCAGGTCTGGGAGGAAAACCAAAATATAATGACCCCATGTACTGTGGAGAGGTGGTCAGTGAGGGAGATGATGGGGGTGAGGATGGGGTAAAGATAGGGATGAGGATAGAGATGATGAAGGTGAGGATGGAGATGATGAGGATGGGGATAATGAGGATGGAGATGATGAGGATGGGGATGATGGGGGTTAAGGGTGGGGGTAATGAGGATGGGGATGATGAGGGTTGTTGGCAGCTGCCCTCTCAGGTCTATCAGCCCCTGGTTTGCGCCTTGCTGAATTTCTGCTAATAGATTGGAGCAGTTTCCTTCCATCACAATTAACATAATTGCTCTAAATAAGTGGCTGGGATTAGAAATGTCTGCACCGATGTCCACAGATATATATAGATGTGTGACCGACAGACACTGGACAGAACACACACATTATATATATATATAGATTGCTATAAATACTAAAAATTATCATAACTGTATAAAGGGACAAACTGCGGAGAATTATATAGAAACTGCGAATATAAAACAAGAATATAATGATAGTGATGATAATAAAACTAATAATGACTCATACATAAAATACTGGTAATAAGCATTATTATTAGCACATTTATATTCTGCGATAATATTAATAATAATAATAATAATGTTGTTGTTATTATCATCATCTGAGTAAACATTGTAGTTGTGGACAGGGGTCTCCAGCTCTGATAGAACTACAAGTTGCAGCAAACTCTGGAAGCAATGGGAATGCTGGGTGTTGTAGTTCCATTACAGCAGCAGATTGCCCTTGGTCCTGGTTGCCTTGATGTTACTAACTGCCCCCCTTGTGTCTCTCCAGGGGTCCCCAGATACCACTCCCAGTCCCCCAGCATGAACGACAGGAAGGAGTTTGTCTTCTCCTTTAATGCAATGGCCTCCTCCATGCACGGGGGCAGCGGCTCCTACTACCACCAGCAGGTCAGCTACCAGGACATCAAGCCCTGTGTGATGTGAGGACCCCCGACCACCCCAGACCAGGACATCAAGCCCTGTGTGATGTGAGGACCCCCGACCACCCCAGACCAGGACAACAAGCCCTGTGTGATGTGAGGACCCCCGACCACCCCAGACCAGGACATCAAGCCCTGTGTGATGTGAGGACCCCCGACCACCCCAGACCAGGACATCAAGCCCTGTGTGATGTGAGGACCCCCGACGACCCCAGACCAGGACTCTGCAGAACTCCTGGAACCTCTGCAGCACAGAAGGAAAACTCCCATCATTTCTTCACTCTTCGTTCACCTTGTGGTGCAGAAACTGATGACAATGGGAAAGAGAAAAACAATATATCGTGCTGAGATACAATGTATTGTGCTGAGATACAATGTATTGTGCTGAGATACAATGTATCGTGCTGAGATACAGGGATGCGCTGCTCACCTGACATCAGAGCAGAGATCACCTCCAACAAAGGATCAGCCAAAAGCGATCGTCCGGTAACTGATCGTCCGGTAACCGATCGTCCGGTAACTGATCGTCCGGTAACTGATCGTCCGGTAACATTGTCCGTTAACGTATCCGTAATGTCTGCGCCCCGGACTGTGTTCCTGGACGGGGGATCCCGCGCAGATCCGCCATCCGCAGAGACTTTGTGGCACTTTTCCTGTTTCCATATATTTATTGATCTTGTATCGGCGCCTCCTGCAGATATCATCAGTGTTTTGGGGTCTTTTCTTGGCAATATTTGCCGTGTGAAGGTTTTTTTTATTTTTTACATCACTGTAAATTCAGAAGCCTATGATCGGGTTATATATAATGATGGATTTGATATAAACGACTCTTTGTATCTGGGAATAAAGTTTCCGATTTTATTTTTCTCTGCACTGTAAAAAAAAAACAAACTGTTTTTGTGTCTGTAAATTAAAAAAAAAGACAAAAACTCCAAATAAAATTTTTATTCTATTTGTTAACTTTAAGAGAAATTATTATTATTTTATACGTTAATAAATGTCACGATAATGAGAACATTAGTGGTGAATATCGCGACAGAAATCTAATCATTGTGTAATTATTAAATAATTAATGTTTGATTATTCCAAAACACAAGAGGAGAAATCACAGAAATCTGATGGTGACACTGGGAATACTAATAACAATAAAAAAGTCAGAAAAATAAATCTAAGAGAATGTAGTAATAATAATAATAATAATAATAATAATAATAATAATAATAATAATAGTAATAATAATAATAACAATACTAATATAAAATAATGTAGTAATTATATAAAAGAATATAATATTGATAATGACAATAATGATATAAAATAATGTAATAATATTAATCATTATAATGACAATAATATAAAATAATGTAGTAATAATAATGAAAAAATGTATTGATATACAATAATGTAATAATATTGATAATGACAATAATAATATAAAGTTATATAAATAATATAATAATAATAATATAATAATAATGATAATCATAATTGTATAAAATATAACATGAAACAATGCAATAATATTAATAATGATAATAATTATAAAAAATACTCTAATAATAATAAGAACAACAACGAGGAAGTGTCCAATACAAAACCCAGCATAATGATAATAATAATAATAATAATAATAATAATAATAATAAAAAGTCTACATGATATAATCACATTATTCATTAAATATAAGAATTATTATTATTATTATTATTATTGCATGTGACGTGCAAGGGATGAGGGGCTGCAGGGATATATTACAGTTCTGGAGGGTACAATGTGATTATTTTTATATAAGATTGTGGCAGTTTAGTTGTTATTACTAATATTAATATAAAGAGCAGCGAATAATTTCTAGTAATGAAAGATAAACTATGAAAAATGGGGAGTGGTGACATTAGACGTTGGAGCCCGAGTTTTCTGAGCCAGGCATATAGTATTGCTAGCAGTTATGCTTGCAGTGTTGCAGTGTAGCAGGTCATTTACATAATATATATATATATATATATATATATATATATATATATATATATATATATATATAAAACATTTATATATTTTAGATTATGTTACGCTAGTATTATATTTTTTGTGCATTTGTTGATTTGTTGGGGATGTCCCCATTCTACTCCCTGGTGATATGTGTGACTGGGGGGGGGCACTATATGAGGTATGATGGTTGCACTTTGGTTACAGGTTTTATTTTGCACTTTTTTGGTTTGCACTTTTTGGTTGTATCTTTTTGTTTGCACTTTTTAGTTGTATTTTTTGGCTTGCACTTTTTAGTTGCACTTTTGCTTTGTACTTTTTGGTTTGCACTTTTTAGTTGCACTTTTGCTTTGTACTTTTTGGGTTGCACTTTTTAGTTGCACTTTTGCTTTGTACTTTTTGTTTGCACTTTTTGTTGCACGTTTTGGTTGCACTTTGGGTTGTACTTTTTGGTTTGCACTTTTTGGGTTGCACTTTTTGAGTTGCACTTTTGCTTTGCACTTTTTGAGTTGCACTTTTGCTTTGCACTTTTTGGGTTGCACTTTTGCTTTGCACTTTTTGGGTTGCATTTTTGGTTGCAGTTTATGGTTTGCACGGTTTCTTTGCACTTTTTGGTTGCACTTTTTGGTTTGCACGTTTTCGTTGCAGTTTGCACAGGTGATTTCTGGACCCTCCTGGTTGATGTTTGATCCCCGGACCCCCCTGACACCGCTGGGTAAGGTATTGGAGCAGAAGCAGTTTGGGGTCTCATCGGAGACTGATTTGTGGTCAGAGGTAATTCAGATGGGAAAAGGGCAATATGCACAGGAGACCTTTCTGTCTTTAGAGAATATTCACAAAATAATCATTACAGAATAGTTACAGTTTTTGCAGAACGTAACATTTGGATAAATAGAAAAGCCAAAGTGAAGCGCAGACATTGAGCTCTGCACCAGGACCTATGCTCTGCCGCAGACTCTTCATTCTCATCATCTGATCAGTTTATTTATTGAAGAGAATATTAATTAGTGATATAAATATTCACTTGTAGAGAAGGTGATTGTGGCCAATGTGCGGAAAAGATAAAAGTCACAGAAAAACCAGAGGCCAAAAAGTGACACAAACCCCCCTCCCCCCAACAGAAAGGAAAGTGAAGATACAGAGAAGAAACAGCAATCAATGTCATAATTCCATGTACAAGAAGATTATACAACAAGATAACATCGAAAACAATAGAACTGATTTCCTAGAATTAGGAAATGGAAAACAAAAATATAAAAGTGGAACACATTATGGATTAATTATCTGTAAATCTGTGTAGAAACCAAAGCAATAATAATTAATAATTCACTAAATTTGTAAAAAAAAGAGGCAAAGACAATATTTATTTAGTTGATAATAATAATAACAACAATAATAATAATAATAAAACAACAATAAAAACAACAAATAATACATTATAAATAATGGTAACAATGCAAACTACTACTACTACTACTACTACTACTACTACTACTACTAATAATAATAATAATGTATTAAATAAAATAATGATGATAATATTAAAGAACAAAAACAGCAAAACAATAATAATAAATAATACATTAATAAATAATAAAACCATGATGATGATAATAATAAAAAATAAATACAGTATTAATAAATAAGATAATGATGATAATATTAAAAAAACAAAAAAAACCAAAACAATAATATTAAATAATACATTATTAATAAATAATAAAACCATGATGATGATGATAATAATAATAATACTAATACAGTATTGATAAATAAAATAACGATGATAATATTAAAGAACAAAACAATAATATTAAATAATACATTATTAATTAATAAAAATGATGATGATGATGATGATGATGATAATAATAATAAAAATACAGTATTAATAAATAAAATAATTATGATAATATTAAAGAACAAAAACAGCAAAACAATATTAAATAATACATTATTAATAAATAATAAATCCATGATAATAATAATAATAATAATAATAATAATAATAATAATAATAATAATAATAATAATAATAATAATATAATAATCCTCGGTGATCATCCATCCCAGCGGTCTGAGCTGAGCCTCTGGTTGTAAGTTTGGGAATCTGTCCCCATAAGGAGAGGTGAGTGGAGCAGTGATCGTGTGACCGCTGCCCCCATCATCCCCCGGTCCTCGCTCGGTGCAGGCTGCTGGGGACTCTGCAGAGCTGATGTTTCTTATGTTTCTGCAGCTTTGTATGTGACTTTGTAAGGATCCGTTACTTTGTGTCAGTTCTGCATGTGATAGTGAGGCAGGAGGTGATGTTCTGCTCCTCCAGACTCCAGCAGATACATCTGATACATTGTGTTATTTTGTAGATAGAAATGCAATTTGCTCCTTTTCATTGTTGTTTTTCTTTTATTGACAAAGCAAAGTGTACACAGAGGACCCCCCCTCCCCCCTGGAGAATAACCTCTCCCCCCCCCCATCAGAGCAGAGCCTCCAATTCAAGATACACTTCATGGGGTATGAAGCGATCACTTGTGCTCCACAGATAAATACTGAGGTCACTCTCCAAATCCAGACTGGAGACATCTGACTACAGAGAGCAATCACTCACCAGTAATGCTGCACTTAATAATGCTGCACTTAATAATGCTGCACTTAATAATGCTGCGCTCACCAGTAATGCTGCACTTAATAATGCTGCATTCATCAGTAATTCTGCGCTCACCAGTAATGCTGCTCTCACCAGTAATGCTGCGCTCACCAGTAATGCTGCTCTCACCAGTAATGCTGCGCTCACCAGTAATGCTGCTCTCACCAGTAATGCTGCTCTCACCAGTAATGCTGCACTCACCAGTAATGCTGCACTCACCAGTAATGCTGCACTCACCAGTAATGCTGCTCTCACCAGTAATGCTGCACTCACCAGTAATGCTGCACTCATCAGTAATGCTGCACTCACCAGTAATGCTGCACTCCCCAGTAATGCTGCGCTCACCAGTAATGCTGCTCTCACCAGTAATGCTGCTCTCACCAGTAATGCTGCACTCACCAGTAATGCTGCACTCACCAGTAATGCTGCACTCACCAGTAATGCTGCTCTCACCAGTAATGCTGCACTCACCAGTAATGCTGCACTCATCAGTAATGCTGCACTCACCAGTAATGCTGCACTCCCCAGTAATGCTGCGCTCACCAGTAATGCTGCTCTCACCAGTAATGCTGCACTCATCAGTAATGCTGCACTCATCAGTAATGCTGCTCTCACCAGTAATGCTGCACTCATCAGTAATGCTGCACTCACCAGTAATGCTGCACTCCCCAGTAATGCTGCACTCACCAGTAATGCTGCGCTCACCAGTAATGCTGCACTTAATAATGCTGCATTCATCAGTAATTCTGCGCTCACCAGTTATGCTGCACTCACCAGTAATGCTGCGCTCACCAGTAATGCTGCACTCACCAGTAATGCTGCGCTCACCAGTAATGCTGCTCTCACCAGTAATGCTGCTCTCACCAGTAATGCTGCACTCATCAGTAATGCTGCACTCACCAGTAATGCTGCACTTAATAATGCTGCACTTAATAATGCTGCGCTCACCAGTAATGCTGCACTTAATAATGCTGCATTCATCAGTAATTCTGCGCTCACCAGTAATGCTGCTCTCACCAGTAATGCTGCGCTCACCAGTAATGCTGCTCTCACCAGTAATGCTGCACTCACCAGTAATGCTGCACTCATCAGTAATGCTGCACTCACCAGTAATGCTGCTCTCACCAGTAATGCTGCACTCATCAGTAATGCTGCACTCACCAGTAATGCTGCACTCACCAGTAATGCTGCACTCCCCAGTAATGCTGCACTCACCAGTAATGCTGCGCTCACCAGTAATGCTGCTCTCACCAGTAATGCTGCACTCACCAGTAATGCTGCTCTCACCAGTAATGCTGCACTCATCAGTAATGCTGCACTCACCAGTAATGCTGCACTCACCAGTAATGCTGCACTCATCAGTAATGCTGCGCTCATCAGTAATGCTGCGCTCACCAGTAATGCTGCTCTCACCAGTAATGCTGCACTCATCAGTAATGCTGCACTCATCAGTAATGCTGCTCTCACCAGTAATGCTGCGCTCACCAGTAATGCTGCACTTAATAATGCTGCATTCATCAGTAATTCTGCGCTCACCAGTTATGCTGCACTCACCAGTAATGCTGCGCTCACCAGTAATGCTGCACTTAATAATGCTGCACTTAATAATGCTGCATTCATCAGTAATTCTGCGCTCACCAGTAATGCTGCGCTCACCAGTAATGCTGCACTCACCAGTAATGCTGCGCTCACCAGTAATGCTGCTCTCACCAGTAATGCTGCTCTCACCAGTAATGCTGCACTCACCAGTAATGCTGCACTCACCAGTAATGCTGCTCTCACCAGTAATGCTGCACTCATCAGTAATGCTGCACTCACCAGTAATGCTGCACTCACCAGCAATGCTGCACTCACCAGTAATGCTGCACTCATCAGTAATGCTGCACTCATCAGTAATGCTGCTCTCACCAGTAATGCTGCGCTCACCAGTAATGCTGCACTTAATAATGCTGCATTCATCAATAATTCTGCGCTCACCAGTTATGCTGCACTCACCAGTAATGCTGCACTCATCAGTAATGCTGCACTCACCAGTAATGCTGCACTCACCAGTAATGCTGCACTCATCAGTAATGCTGCACTCACCAGTAATGCTGCACTCACCAGTAATGCTGCGCTCATCAGTAATGCTGCGCTCACCAGTAATGCTGCACTCATCAGTAATGCTGCACTCATCAGTAATGCTGCTCTCACCAGTAATGCTGCACTCATCAGTAATGCTGCACTCATCAGTAATGCTGCTCTCACCAGTAATGCTGCACTCACCAGTAATGCTGCGCTCACCAGTAATGCTGCACTTAATAATGCTGCATTCATCAGTAATTATGCGCTCACCAGTAATGCTGCGCTCACCAGTAATGCTGCACTTAATAATGCTGCATTCATCAGTAATTCTGCGCTCACCAGTAATGCTGCACTCACCAGTAATGCTGCACTCATCAGTAATGCTGCACTCACCAGTATTGCTGCACTCACCAGTATTGCTGCACTTAATAATGCTGCACTCACTAGCCATAAATACTGCACTTAATAATGCTGCACTCACCAGTCAGTAATGCTGCACAAAGTCAGTAATGCTGTGCTCACCAGTTAAGCTGTGCTCACCAGCCAGTAATGCTGTGCTCACCAGCCAGTAATGCTGCACTCACCAGCCAGTAATGCTGCACTCACCAGTCAGTAATGCTGCACTCATCAGTAATGCTGCACTCACCAGCCAGTAATGCTGCACTCACCAGTCAGTAATGCTGCACTCATCAGTAATGCTGCACTCACCAGTAATGCTGCACTCACCAGTAATGCTGCACTTAATAATGCTGCGCTCACCAGTAATGCTGCACTTAATAATGCTGCATTCATCAGTAATTCTGCGCTCACCAGTAATGCTGCACTTAATAATGCTGCATTCATCAGTAATTCTGCGCTCACCAGTAATGCTGCACTCATCAGTAATGCTGCACTCACCAGTAATGCTGCACTCACCAGTAATGCTGCACTCATCAGTCATGCTGCACTCATCAGTAATGCTGCGCTCACCAGTAATGCTGCTCTCACCAGTAATGCTGCACTCATCAGTAATGCTGCACTCATCAGTAATGCTGCTCTCACCAGTAATGCTGCGCTCACCAGTAATGCTGCGCTCAGCAGTAATGCTGCACTTAATAATGCTGCATTCATCAGTAATTCTGCGCTCACCAGTAATGCTGCACTCACCAGTAATGCTGCACTCACCAGTAATGCTGCACTCATCAGTAATGCTGCGCTCACCAGTAATGCTGCTCTCACCAGTAATGCTGCACTCATCAGTAATGCTGCACTCACCAGTAATGCTGCACTCACCAGTAATGCTGCACTCATCAGTAATGCTGCGCTCACCAGTAATGCTGCTCTCACCAGTAATGCTGCACTCATCAGTAATGCTGCGCTCACCAGTAATGCTGCACTTAATAATGCTGCAATCATCAGTAATTCTGCGCTCACCAGTAATGCTGCACTCACCAGTAATTCTGCGCTCACCAGTAATGCTGCACTCACCAGTAATTCTGCGCTCACCAGTAATGCTGCACTCACCAGTAATGCTGCACTCATCAGTAATGCTGCACTCACCAGTATTGCTGCACTCACCAGTAATTCTGCGCTCACCAGTAATGCTGCACTCACCAGTAATGCTGCACTCATCAGTAATGCTGCACTCACCAGTATTGCTGCACTCACCAGTATTGCTGCACTTAATAATGCTGCACTCACCAGTCAGTAATGCTGCACAAAGTCAGTAATGCTGTGCTCACCAGTTAAGCTGCACTCACCAGTCAGTAATGCTGCGCTCACCAGTCAGTAATGCTGCGCTCACCAGTCAGTAATGCTGCGCTCACCAGTCAGTAATGCTGCGCTCACCAGTCAGTAATGCTGCACTCACCAGTAATGCTGTGCTCACCAGTATTATAATTGTCCCCACACTATGTAGCCTCCAACTATTCCCTCTGACCGCCTCATACACATGCACGCTCAATCCTGCTGAACCTGCTGTCCTCCTCCAGACCAATTTGTCCTCTCCAGACCCCCCCTGTGACTTCCAGACTCCTCTGTCCTCCTTATCCAGAGTCCTCTGTCCTCCTCCAGACTCCTCTGTCCTCCTTCTCCAGACTCCTCTGTCCTCCTTATCCAGAGTCCTCTGTCCTCCTCCAGACTCCTCTGTCCTCCTTCTCCAGACTCCTCTGTCCTCCTCCAGACTCCTCTGTCCTCCTTATCCAGACTCCTCTGTCCTCCTCCAGACTCCTCTGTCCTCCTTCTCCAGACTCCTCTGTCCTCCTCCAGACTCCTCTGTCCTCCTCCAGACTCCTCTGTCCTTCTTCTCCAGACTCCTCTGTCCTTCTTCTCCAGACTCCTCTGTCCTCCTGCAGACTCCTCTGTCCTCCTCCAGACTCCTCTGTCCTCCTCCAGACTCCTCTGCCCTCCTTCTCCAGACTCCTCTGTCCTCCTCCAGACTCCTCTGTCCTCCTCCAGACTCCTCTGTCCTCCTTCTCCAGACTCCTCTGTCCTCCTCCAGACTCCTCTGTCCTCCTCCAGACTCCTCTGTCCTGCTCCAGCTCCTCTGTCCTCCTTCTCCAGACTCCTCTGTCCTCCTTCTCCAGACTCCTCTGTCCTCCTCCAGACTCCTCTGTCCTCCTTCTCCAGACTCCTCTGTCCTCCTCTAGACTCCTCTGTCCTCCTCCAGACTCCTGTGCCCTCCTCCAGACTCCTCTGCCCTCCTTCTCCAGACTCCTCTGTCCTCCTCCAGACTCCTCTGCCCTCCTTCTCCAGACTCTTCTGTCCTCCTCCAGACTCCTCTGTCCTCCTCCAGACTCCTCTGTCCTCCTTCTCCAGACTCCTCTGTCCTCCTCCAGATTCCCCTGTCCTCCTCCAGACTCCTCTGTCCTCCTCCAGACTCCTCTGTCCTCTTCCAGACTCCTCTGCCCTCCTTCTCCAGACTCTTCTGTCCTCCTCCAGACTCCTCTGTCCTCCTCCAGACTCCTCTGTCCTCCTTCTCCAGACTCCTCTGTCCTCCTCCAGACTCCTCTGTCCTCCTCCAGACTCCTCTGTCCTCCTCCAGACTCCTCTGCCCTCCTTCTCAAGACTCCTCTGTCCTCCTTCTCAAGACTCCTCTGTCCTCCTCCAGACTCCTCTGTCCTCCTCCAGACTCCTCTGCCCTCCTTCTCCAGACTCCTCTGTCCTGCTCCAGCTCCTCTGTGCTCCTTCTCCAGACTCATCTGTCCTCCTTCTCCAGACTCCTCTGTCCTCCTCCAGACTCCTCTGTCCTTCTTCTCCAGACTCCTCTGTCCTTCTTCTCCAGACTCCTCTGTCCTCCTTCTCCAGACTCCTCTGTCCTCCTTCTCCAGACTCCTCTGTCCTCCTCCAGACTCCTCTGTCCTTCTCCAGACTCCTCTGTCCTTCTCCAGACTCCTCTGTCCTTCTTCTCCAGACTCCTCTGTCCTCCTTCTCCAGGCTCCTCTGTCCTCCTTCTCCAGACTCCTCTGTCCTTCTTCTCCAGACTCCTCTGTCCTTCTTCTCCAGACTCCTCTGTCCTCCTTCTCCAGACTCCTCTGTCCTCCTTCTCCAGACTCCTCTGTCCTCCTCCAGACTC
The DNA here is from genome assembly GCF_048569485.1 of Anomaloglossus baeobatrachus. Classification (NCBI taxonomy): domain Eukaryota; kingdom Metazoa; phylum Chordata; class Amphibia; order Anura; family Aromobatidae; genus Anomaloglossus; species Anomaloglossus baeobatrachus. Next base: position 211,127,611 of record NC_134362.1, read on the forward strand.
CTCTGTCCTTCTCCAGACTCCTCTGTCCTCCTTCTCCAGACTCCTCTGTCCTCCTTCTCCAGACTCCTCCGTCCTCCTCCTCCAGACTCCTCTGTCCTCCTCCAGACTCCTCTGTCCTCCTCCAGACTCCTCTGTCCTCCTCCAGACTCCTCTGTCCTCCTTCTCCAGACTCCTCTGTCCTCCTTCTCCAGACTCCTCTGTCCTCCTTCTCCAGACTCCTCTGTCCTCCTTCTCCAGACTCCTCTGTCCTCCTTCTCCAGACTCCTCCGTCCTCCTACTCCAGACTCCTCCGTCCTCCTACTCCAGACTCCTCTGTCCTTCTCCAGACTCCTCTGTCCTTCTTCTCCAGACTCCTCTGTCCTCCTCCAGACTCTTTTTAACCTCTTCCCTCCATTCTGGTAATTACACTTTGGGGGAACATCTTCTCGGAGTAATTCGGTTTCTTTCCATTTGGACCGATCTTTTGGTTCAATTTGAGGGAATCGGCAGAGAAGTGATTTGGGAGATTTGCTCATCTCTGGCTGTGGAGGGGATAACACGAGGCTGCTGGGCCCCTATATCTGCACAGGGGGTCCCACCATCGCGGAGCCGGCATACGATGCCCTATTACTCGCCCCACCCCTGAGGGCCCCCTATAGCCAGGCCCCTGTACACAGCGATGAGGACGGCGACCATTAATGTGCAGAGCCCCTGATTACAGCTCACACATGGGGTCTCACCATCCATGAGCCGGCATGAAGCAGGAGGCTCAGGATGAGTGGAAGGAATCATACATGAAGCAGGCGGCTCAGGATGAGCGGGAGGAATCATACATGAAGCAGGCGGCTCAGGATGAGCGGGAGGAATCACACATGAAGCAGGAGGCTCAGGATGAGTAGAAGGAATCATACATGAAGCAGGCGGCTCAGGATGAGTGGAAGGAATCATACATGAAGCAGGCAGCTCAGGATGAGCGGGAGGAATCACACATGAAGCAGGTGGCTCAGGATGAGTGGAAGGAATCATACATGAAGCAGGCGGCTCAGGATGAGCGGGAGGAATCATACATGAAGCAGGAGGCTCAGGATGAGTGGAAGGAATCATACATGAAGCAGGAGGCTCAGGATGAGTGGAAGGAATCATACATGAAGCAGGAGGCTCAGGATGAGCGGAAGGAATCATACATGAAGCAGGCAGCTCAGGATGAGCGGGAGGAATCATACATGAAGCAGGTGGCTCAGGATGAGCGGGAGGAATCACACATGAAGCAGTAGGCTCAGGATGAGCGGGAGGAATCATACATGAAGCAGGAGGCTCAGGATGAGTGGAAGGAATCACACATGAAACAGGAGGCTCAGGATGAGAAGAGGAATCACACATGAAGCAGGAGGCTCAGGATGAGAAGAGGAATCACACATGAAGCAGGTGGCCCAGGATGAGAAGAGGAATCACACATGAAGCAGGAGGCCCAGGATGAGCGGGAGGAATCATACATGAAGCAGGCGGCTCAGGATGAGCGGGAGGAATCACACATGAAGCAGGCGGCTCAGGATGAGTGGAAGGAATCATACATGAAGCAGGCAGCTCAGGATGAGCGGGAGGAATCATACATGAAGCAGGAGGCTCAGGATGAGTGGAAGGAATCATACATGAAGCAGGAGGCTCAGGATGAGTGGAAGGAATCATACATGAAGCAGGAGGCTCAGGATGAGTGGACGGAATCACACATGAAGCAGGTGGCTCAGGATGAGCGGGAGGAATCACACATGAAGCAGTAGGCTCAGGATGAGCTGGAGGAATCATACATGAAGCAGGAGGCTCAGGATGAGTGGAAGGAATCACACATGAAACAGGAGGCTCAGGATGAGAAGAGGAATCACACATGAAGCAGGTGGCTCAGGATGAGAAGAGGAATCACACATGAAGCAGGAGGCCCAGGATGAGCGGGAGGAATCATACATGAAGCAGGAGGCCCAGGATGAGTGGAAGGAATCATACATGAAGCAGGAGGCTCAGGATGAGTGGAAGCAATCACACATGAAGCAGGTGGTTCAGGATGAGTGGAAGGAATCACACATGAAGCAGGTGGCTCAGGATGAGCGGGAGGAATCACACATGAAGCAGTAGGCTCAGGATGAGCGGGAGGAATCACACATGAAGCAGGAAGCTCAGGATGAGCGGGAGGAATCATACATGAAGCAGGTGGCTCAGGATGAGCGGGAGGAATCACACATGAAGCAGTAGGCTCAGGATGAGCGGGAGGAATCATACATGAAGCAGGAGGCTCAGGATGAGTGGAAGGAATCACACATGAAACAGGAGGTTCAGGATGAGAAGAGGAATCACACATGAAGCAGGAGGCTCAGGATGAGAAGAGGAATCACACATGAAGCAGGTGGCTCAGGATGAGAAGAGGAATCACACATGAAGCAGGAGGCCCAGGATGAGCGGGAGGAATCATACATGAAGCAGGCGGCTCAGGATGAGCGGGAGGAATCACACATGAAGCAGGCGGCTCAGGATGAGTGGAAGGAATCATACATGAAGCAGGCAGCTCAGGATGAGCGGGAGGAATCATACATGAAGCAGGAGGCTCAGGATGAGTGGAAGGAATCATACATGAAGCAGGAGGCTCAGGATGAGTGGAAGGAATCATACATGAAGCAGGAGGCTCAGGATGAGTGGACGGAATCATACATGAAGCAGGTGGCTCAGGATGAGCGGGAGGAATCACACATGAAGCAGTAGGCTCAGGATGAGCTGGAGGAATCATACATGAAGCAGGAGGCTCAGGATGAGTGGAAGGAATCACACATGAAACAGGAGGCTCAGGATGAGAAGAGGAATCACACATGAAGCAGGTGGCTCAGGATGAGAAGAGGAATCACACATGAAGCAGGAGGCCCAGGATGAGCGGGAGGAATCATACATGAAGCAGGAGGCCCAGGATGAGTGGAAGGAATCATACATGAAGCAGGAGGCTCAGGATGAGTGGAAGCAATCACACATGAAGCAGGTGGTTCAGGATGAGTGGAAGGAATCATACATGAAGCAGGTGGCTCAGGATGAGCGGGAGGAATCACACATGAAGCAGTAGGCTCAGGATGAGCGGGAGGAATCACACATGAAGCAGGAAGCTCAGGATGAGCGGGAGGAATCATACATGAAGCAGGAGGCTCAGGATGAGAAGAGGAATCACACATGAAGCAGGTGGCTCAGGATGAGAAGCGGAATCACACATGAAGCAGGAGGCCCAGGATGAGCGGGAGGAATCATACATGAAGCAGGCGGCTCAGGATGAGCGGGAGGAATCACATATGAAGCAGGAGGCTCAGGATGAGCGGGAGGAATCACACATGAAGCAGGAGGCTCAGGATGAGAAGAGGAATCACACATGAAGCAGGAGGCTCAGGATGAGCGGGAGGAATCACACATGAAGCAGGAGGCCCAGGATGAGTGGGAGGAATCACACATGAAGCAGGAGGCTCAGGATGAGAAGAGGAATCACACATGAAGCAGGAGGCTCAGGATGAGCGGGAGGAATCACACATGAAGCAGGAGGCTCAGGATGAGTGGAAGGAATCATACATGAAGCAGGTGGCTCAGGATGAGCGGGAGGAATCACACATGAAGCAGGAGGCTCAGGATGAGAAGAGGAATCACACATGAAGCAGGAAGCACAGGATGAGAAGAGGAATCACACATGAAGCCGGAGGCTCAGGATGAGAAGAGGAATCACACATGAAGCAGGAGGCTCAGGATGAGAAGAGGAATCACACATGAAGCAGGAGGCTCAGGATGAGTGGAAGGAATCACACATGAAGCAGGAGGCTCAGGATGAGCGGGAGGAATCACACATGAAGCAGGTGGCTCAGGATGGGAAGAGGAATCACACATGAAGCAGGAGGCTCAGGATGGGAAGAGGAATCACACATGAAGCAGGAGGCTCAGGATGAGAAGAGGAATCACACATGAAGCAGGAGGCTCAGGATGAGAAGAGGAATCACACATGAAGCAGGAGGCTCAGGATGAGTGGAAGGAATCATACATGAAGCAGGAGGCTCAGGATGAGCGGGAGGAATCACACATGAAGCAGGAGGCTCAGGATGAGAAGAGGAATCACACATGAAGCAGGAGGCTCAGGATGAGAAGAGGAATCACACATGAAGCAGGAGGCTCAGGATGAGTGGAAGGAATCACACATGAAACAGGAGGCTCAGGATGAGAAGAGGAATCACACATGAAACAGAAGGCTCAGGATGAGAAAAGGAATCACACATGAAGCAGGAGGCTCAGGATGAGCGGGAGGAATCACACATGAAGCAGGAGGCTCAGGATGAGAAGAGGAATCACACATGAAGCAGGAGGCTCAGGATGAGAAGAGGAATCACACATGAAGCAGGAGGCTCAGGATGAGAAGAGGAATCACACATGAAGCAGGAGCCCCAGGATGAGAAGAGGAATAAGGAGCGGCTGACATTGTATTCACACAGATTCTGAATGGAAACATCGGGGATCTGCGCCACCCATTAAATAACAGTATACGTCGGTGTGAACGAGGCCTAATACCGGGGCGGGCGCAGACTGTGCGGCTCTATAGGACCCGGCTCCAAAAACTCACCGCTATTAACTCCATGTTAGTGTGAAAGCGCCCTCTAGCGTCAGCACAATGTGATCACAGCACAGGGTCAAAATATCAAGTGCAGCCATAAGGTGCCTCAGAGATACTGCATGCAACGTTCTGCAGGTCAGTAGAGGCCAGTGGTGTAATAATCTGCAGGATATATCACTATCAGGAGGTGGAGGAGCGATGCTCTGCAGAGAGGTCAGTGGTGTAATAATCTGCAGGATATATCACTATCAGGAGGTGGAGGAGCGATGCTCTGCAGAGAGGTCAGTGGTGTAATAATCTGCAGGATATATCACTATCAGGAGGTGGAGGAGCGATGCTCTGCAGAGAGGTCAGTGGTGTAATAATCTGCAGGATATATCACTATCAGGAGGTGGAGGAGCGATGCTCTGCAGAGAGGTCAGTGGTGTAATAATCTGCAGGATATATCACTATCAGGAGGTGGAGGAGCGATGCTCTGCAGAGAGGTCAGTGGTGTAATAATCTGCAGGATATATCACTATCAGGAGGTGGAGGAGCGATGCCCTGCAGAGAGGTCAGTGGTGTAATAATCTGCAGGATATATCACTATCAGGCTGTGGAGGAGCGATGCTCTGCAGAAAGGTCTGAGGTGTAATAATCTGCAGGATATATCACTATCAGGAGGTGGAGGAGCGATGCTCTGCAGAGAGGTCAGTGGTGTAATATTCTGCAGGAGAGATCACTATCAGGAGGTGGAGGAGCGATGCTCTGCAGTGGTCAGTGGTGTAATATTCTGCAGGGCATCTTCCGCCTTGTATTCTAGGTGTGTGCTGCGGTTTCTGTCTTATGCTGTTATTATACGGATATTTGATATCTCTGGATACGGCTGTATACGGCTGGACACATTGTAGCGGCTGGATACATTGTAGCGGTCATCTCTGGATACGGCTGGATACATTGTAGCGGTCATCTCTGGATACGGCTGGACACATTGTAGCGGTCATCTCTGGATACGGCTGGATACATTGTAGCGGCTGGATACATTGTAGCGGTCATCTCTGGATACGGCTGGATACATTGTAGCGGCTGGATACATTGTAGCGGTCATCTCTGGATACGGCTGGATACATTGTAGCGGCTGGATACATTGTAGCGGTCATCTCTGGATACGGCTGGACACATTGTAGCGGTCATCTCTGGATACGGCTGGATACATTGTAGCGGTCATCTCTGGATATGGCTGGATACATTGTAGCGGTCATCTCTGGATACGGCTGGATACATTGTAGCGGTCATCTCTGGATACGGCTGGACACATTGTAGCGGCTGGACACATTGTAGCGGCTGGATACATTGTAGCGGCTGGACACATTGTAGCGGCTGGACACATTGTAGCGGCTGGACACATTGTAGCGGCTGGATACATTGTAGCGGTCATCTCTGGATACGGCTGGATACATTGTAGCGGCTGGACACATTGTAGCGGCTGGATACATTGTAGCGGTCATCTCTGGATACGGCTGGATACATTGTAGCGGTCATCTCTGGATACGGCTGGACACATTGTAGCGGTCATCTCTGGATACGGCTGGATACATTGTAGCGGCTGGATACATTGTAGCGGTCATCTCTGGATACGGCTGGATACATTGTAGCGGCTGGATACATTGTAGCGGTCATCTCTGGATACGGCTGGATACATTGTAGCGGCTGGATACATTGTAGCGGTCATCTCTGGATACGGCTGGACACATTGTAGCGGTCATCTCTGGATACGGCTGGATACATTGTAGCGGTCATCTCTGGATATGGCTGGATACATTGTAGCGGTCATCTCTGGATACGGCTGGATACATTGTAGCGGTCATCTCTGGATACGGCTGGACACATTGTAGCGGCTGGACACATTGTAGCGGCTGGATACATTGTAGCGGCTGGACACATTGTAGCGGCTGGACACATTGTAGCGGCTGGACACATTGTAGCGGCTGGATACATTGTAGCGGTCATCTCTGGATACGGCTGGACACATTGTAGCGGCTGGACACATTGAAGCGGTCATCTCTGGATACGGCTGGACACATTGTAGCGGCTGGACACATTGTAGCGGCTGGATACATTGTAGCGGTCATCTCTGGATACGGCTGGACACATTGTAGCGGCTGGACACATTGTAGCGGCTGGACACATTGTAGCGGCTGGATACATTGTAGCGGCTGGATACATTGTAGCGGTCATCTCTGGATACGGCTGGACACATTGTAGCGGTCATCTCTGGATACGGCTGGACACATTGTAGCGGCTGGATACATTGTAGCGGTCATCTCTGGATACGGCTGGACACATTGTAGCGGCTGGACACATTGTAGCGGCTGGATACATTGTAGCGGCTGGATACATTGTAGCGGCTGGATACATTGTAGCGGTCATCTCTGGATACGGCTGGATACATTGTAGCGGCTGGACACATTGTAGCGGCTGGACACATTGTAGCGGTCATCTCTGGATACGGCTGGATACATTGTAGCGGCTGGATACATTGTAGCGGTCATCTCTGGATACGGCTGGATACATTGTAGCGGTCATCTCTGGATACGGCTGGACACATTGTAGCGGCTGGACACATTGTAGCGGCTGGATACATTGTAGCGGCTGGATACATTGTAGCGGTCATCTCTGGATACGGCTGGACACATTGTAGCGGTCATCTCTGGATACGGCTGGACACATTGTAGCGGTCATCTCTGGATACGGCTGGATACATTGTAGCGGCTGGATACATTGTAGCGGTCATCTCTGGATACGGCTGGACACATTGTAGCGGTCATCTCTGGATACGGCTGGACACATTGTAGCGGTCATCTCTGGATACGGTTGGATGCATTGTAGCGGCTGGATACATTGTAGCGGTCATCTCTGGATACGGCTGGACACATTGTAGCGGTCATCTCTGGATACGGCTGGACACATTGTAGCGGTCATCTCTGGATACGGCTGGACACATTGTAGCGGTCATCTCTGGATACGGCTGGACACATTGTAGCGGCTGGACACATTGTAGCGGCTGGATACATTGTAGCGGCTGGATACATTGTAGCGGTCATCTCTGGATACGGCTGGATACATTGTAGCGGTCATCTCTGGATACGGCTGGATACATTGTAGCGGTCATCTCTGGATACGGCTGGATACATTGTAGCGGTCATCTCTGGATACGGCTGGACACATTGTAGCGGTCATCTCTGGATACGGCTGGACACATTGTAGCGGTCATCTCTCTGGATTCCAGGGGTTAATGCTGGAGGTGATTGGGGCTGGAAATATTTGGCCACAGAGTTTAGATCGTGTGATGTGAGCGACATCTAGTGGCCAAAATGTGCAAAGCAGCGAATCCTCCACCGAGATCTGCACATAGGCGGCGCATGGAATAAAACCAGAGACAATTCCTGCTGGAATAAATATATGCATCATTACAGCTTCTGTTCTCTGTTATCACCCAGCTCAGCCACATTTCCGGACGTTAAGGCTGCTCAGTTCTCTGGCAGTTGGCTGAATTCCATCCTCCTCATCCTCGGAGCCTCGTGCGGCTCTGTCCGTTCTCTGCGGACGCCTCTACTTTCCCGCGGTGTCACCCCCATGGCTGGAGTAATGGCTTCTCTTCCTCTGATCCCCATAGGCTTGGTTCTGGCCAGTTCTATCCGCACGCGCTGCCCCCCTATACTCAGCCCCTCCAGGCTGGACAGCGCCTGCTGGGCCTGGTGGGGGTCCGTGTAGTCCAGGAAGGCTTGGTGCTGGGCTCCCTGCCAGGTCAGGTGCAGAGGTGAAGCCCCCCGCTCTCGTAGCGTGCCCTTCAGCTCACTGACCCGGGTGGTGGGTGGGATATTCCCAATGTACACGGTGCTGCCCCGGTCTGTGCGGTGGTCTGCGGTGGGTGCAGTGGGGCTGGGGTGGGTCGCTCTCGTAGACCCGCTGGTTGGGGTCCTCGTAGGCGGCTCCTCCGCGCTCTTCAGGGTCAAGTCTTTCCCAGCGCTCCGCTCCTTTTCTCGCAGTCTCCTCAGGATGGGAATCTTATTCATCATGTCACCACTGATCTGAGGGTCCGAGAGGGGAGAAAACCATCATCAACATCCTCCAAAAGAACAGAAGCCCACCCCAAGTCTGGAACAATTTCTCACTCCAGACTGATACATTGTAGCAAACTATCAGCTCAGGAGAGAGCCATGTGTGCAGATTACAGAGGATGCAATTGTAACAGACCCTCAGCTGCGAGAAGTATTAGGTCTGAACCAGTCTATCTCTGGCTGTAAATGGGCTTGTTTGCATTCACTGACAGCAAGCAGAAATATTCCAGGCACATGCAGTTCCCCAATATTTAGGTTCCCTCTACTGACCTTGGACCATAGAATTCCCTGTGGCTTCGGGCGAGTGCAGTCCGTTTTGATGACCTGGGAGGGGGTAAGGATATAATCCACGGTCAGGTCGTGATCACCCAGAAGATCCTCCGGGAAATCCAGCACCTGCAAACACAACAAGCCGAAATCTGCACCTCACACCCGCCAGAGAGGAAACCGGTCACCCCCCACCTACCTGACAGTCATGGACCACAGTGACCACCACCGTCCGCTCTGTCACCGCACCCATGGCCACCATCATCGCATACTCCATATCTGCAAAACCCTCGCCTTTCCCGATTCTCCACCCTGAGAACAATGGAAGAAGTCACATTTATCCCATAATGCTCCACTGGTGGTTAACCCCAATTCTTCAATTCTTCTGTGGGATTATGGAACATCTCAGTCTCCTCAGGGGCTGGACCTATTCTCATGTGTGCGTGGGGGGGGGGGGCGAGGGATATCAGGGTCTCCTCAGGGGTTGGACCTATTCTCTTATGAGGTAGTGAAAGGAAATCAGGGTCTCCTCGGGGGCTGTACCTATTCTCTTGTGAGGGATGATGGGATATCATGGTGTCCTCATGGGCTGGACCTATTATCTTTTAAGGAGTAATGGAATATCTGGGTCTCCTCAGGGGCTGGACCTGTTCTCTTGTGTGGGGTCATGGGATATCAAGGATATTCTATGAGGTTGGACCTATTCTCTTGTGTGGAGTAATGTGACATCTGGGTCTCCACAGGGGCTGGACCCATTCTATTTTGTGGGGGTAATGGGATATTTGGCTCTCCTCAGGGGCTGAACCTATTCTCTTGTTGGGGTGATGGGCTATCAGGGTCTCCTCAGGGGTTGGACCTATTTTCTTGTGTATGTGCCTTGAGGACTGGAGATGGTGAACAATAGGTGACATAGTTAAAATGGTTGAATGTAATGGCCGCCTGGACCTCCTCGGGGGCTGGGCCTCCTCGGGGGCTGGGCCTCCTCGGGGGCTGTCCCTGTTGTGCAGGCTGATGATGACTTTTGATGGCTCTGCGTGTATACCCGAGTGCTCGGTGGTGCCGGCTCATGTGTGCCTTGTTACCTTTCTCTGATACAGCGACAGATCCTACAACCACCAGATCCACGTGCACCGCCGAATCCAGACCCACCGGAGAGCTGAAATCCTTCACCCCCTGCAGGGAAGCGAGAAGATGAGCGGCCGATGCCCCGGAGACCAGGGCTGCAAAACAACTGCCCGGCGTCACTCAGCGCAGCCGTCCACATCAGCCCAGCAATGCTGAAACTATTTACCAAGAGGGAAGATATAATAATGACCAGTCAGATGCAGTACCCGGCCCGGCCACAGCAGAAGATGGGGCACTAAGGGTGAAAGTGCTCTACATTCAGCTGATGGTCCCTCCGCAGCAGCGCTCTGCTGACCAACGCACTAAAACGCGAAGATCCAATGTGTGCAGCAATAGGGGAATCCATGCGCACCATGTCTGCAGAGCGCTGGGGCGTAGGCCGGGTGCACCATGTCTGCAGAGCGCTGGGGCGTAGTGCGGGTGCACCATGTCTGCAGAGCGCTGGGGCGTAGTGCGGGTGCACCATGTCTGCAGAGCGCTGGGGTGTAGTGCGGGTGCACCATGTCTGCAGAGCGCTGGGGCGTAGCCCGGGTGCACCATGTCTGCAGAGCGCTGGGGCGTAATCCGGGTGCACCATGTCTGCAGAGCGCTGGGGCGTAGGCCGGGTGCACCATGTCTGCAGAGCGCTGGGGCGTAGGCCGGGTGCACCATGTCTGCAGAGCGCTGGGGCGTAGTGCGGGTGCACCATGTCTGCAGAGCGCTGGGGCGTAGGCCGGGTGCACCATGTCTGCAGAGCGCTGGGGTGTAGTGCGGGTGCACCATGTCTGCAGAGCGCTGGGGCGTAGTCCGGGTGCACCATGTCTGCAGAGCGCTGGGGTGTAGTGCGGGTGCACCATGTCTGCAGAGCGCTGGGGCGTAGTGCGGGTGCACCATGTCTGCAGAGCGCTGGGGTGTAGTGCGGGTGCACCATGTCTGCAGAGCGCTGGGGTGTAGTCCGGGTGCACCATGTCTGCAGAGCGCTGGGGCGTAGGCCGGGTGCACCATGTCTGCAGAGCGCTGGGGTGTAGTGCGGGTGCACCATGTCTGCAGAGCGCTGGGGCGTAGTCCGGGTGCACCATGTCTGCAGAGCGCTGGGGTGTAGGCCGGGTGCACCATGTCTGCAGAGCGCTGGGGTGTAGGCCGGGTGCACCATGTCTGCAGAGCGCTGGGGTGTAGGCCGGGTGCACCATGTCTGCAGAGCGCTGGGGTGTAGCCCGGGTGCACCATGTCTGCAGAGCGCTGGGGTGTAGTCCGGGTGCACCATGTCTGCAGAGCGCTGGGGTGTAGGCCGGGTGCACCATGTCTGCAGAGCGCTGGGGTGTAGCCCGGGTGCACCATGTCTGCAGAGCGCTGGGGCGTAATAATCCAGGTGCACCATGTCTGCAGAGCGCTGGGGCGTAATCCAGGTGCACCATGTCTGCAGAGTGCTGGGGCGTAGGCCGGGTGCACCATGTCTGCAGACCGCTGGGGTGTAATCCAGGTGCACCATGTCTGCAGAGTGCTGGGGTGTAGTGCGGGTGCACCATGTCTGCAGAGTGCTGGGGTGTAGTGCGGGTGCACCATGTCTGCAGAGTGCTGGGGCCTAGTCCGGGTGCACCATGTCTGCAGAGCGCTGGGGCGTAGTCCGGGTGCACCATGTCTGCAGAGTGCTGGGGTGTAGTGCGGGTGCACCATGTCTGCAGAGCGCTGGGGCGTAGGCCGGGTGCACCATGTCTGCAGAGCGCTGGGGTGTAGTGCGGGTGCACCATGTCTGCAGAGCGCTGGGGTGTAGTGCGGGTGCACCATGTCTGCAGAGCGCTGGGGCGTAGTCCGGGTGCACCATGTCTGCAGAGCGCTGGGGCGTAATCCGGGTGCACCATGTCTGCAGAGCGCTGGGGCGTAGTGCGGGTGCACCATGTCTGCAGAGCGCTGGGGCGTAGTCCGGGTGCACCATGTCTGCAGAGCGCTGGGGCGTAGCCCGGGTGCACCATGTCTGCAGAGCGCTGGGGCGTAGTCCAGGTGCACCATGTCTGCAGAGCGCTGGGGCCTAGTCCGGGTGCACCATGTCTGCAGAGCGCTGGGGTGTAGGCCGGGTGCACCATGTCTGCAGAGCGCTGGGGTGTAGTCCGGGTGCACCATGTCTGCAGAGCGCTGGGGTGTAGTGCGGGTGCACCATGTCTGCAGAGCGCTGGGGCGTAGTCCAGGTGCACCATGTCTGCAGAGCGCTGGGGCCTAGTCCGGGCGCACCATGTCTGCAGAGCGCTGGGGTGTAGGCCGGGTGCACCATGTCTGCAGAGCGCTGGGGTGTAGTCCGGGTGCACCATGTCTGCAGAGCGCTGGGGTGTAGTGCGGGTGCACCATGTCTGCAGAGCGCTGGGGCGTAGTCCAGGTGCACCATGTCTGCAGAGCGCTGGGGTGTAGGCCGGGTGCACCATGTCTGCAGAGCGCTGGGGTGTAGGCCGGGTGCACCATGTCTGCAGAGCGCTGGGGTATAGGCCGGGTGCACCATGTCTGCAGAGCGCTGGGGTGTAGGCCGGGTGCACCATGTCTGCAGAGCGCTGGGGCGTAGTGTGGGTGCACCATGTCTGCAGAGCGCTGGGGCCTAGTCCGGGTGCACCATGTCTGCAGAGCGCTGGGGCGTAGTCCGGGTGCACCATGTCTGCAGAGCGCTGGGGCCTAGTCCGGGTGCACCATGTCTGCAGAGCGCTGGGGTGTAGGCCGGGTGCACCATGTCTGCAGAGCGCTGGGGCCTAGTCCGGGTGCACCATGTCTGCAGAGCGCTGGGGTGTAGCCCGGGTGCACTATGTCTGCAGAGCGCTGGGGCGTAGGCCGGGTGCACCATGTCTGCAGAGCGCTGGGGTGTAGGCCGGGTGCACCATGTCTGCAGAGCGCTGGGGCGTAGGCCGGGTGCATGCTCGGATGTTGCAGCAGTTTATTTATTTCATGCTGTTTTATCATCTTATCATCATGTTTATCCTGCCAGCATCACTGCAGCTGGGGGATATTACATGAACCAATCCAATGTTTCTGCTACAAGTGAGTCTCCCTCCACTTCTGACAATAGTAGATAGAGTCTCCAGTCAGTCTCCTACTCCCTCTGGCAGCTGTAAGTATGGTCCATTGTAGGAGTCACATCTGTCTATTTCTCTCTCTTGCAGTCTTCATTCAGTCTCTTTCCCCCTCTGGCAGACATAATTATAGTCAGTCTCCTTCCCCTTCTGGCAGCTGTACATATAGTCCTGAATAACTATCCATCCAGCCTTCTCTCCTCCATGGAAGGCATACATATAGGCTCTAGTAAGAGCTCAGTTAGTCTCTTTTCCTCACTGGCATGCCCCCCCCTTCTGACAGATGTAAGCATATTCCCTTGTAAGTTCAATAATTAGTCTCCTTCCCCCTCTGGCAGCAGTATATGTGTATGCATAGTTCCTTAGTCAGTCTCCTTCCCCCTCTGACAGGTGTCAATCTTTAGTAGCAGCATGTTGTAATGCTGTACCCGCCTAGATACGGCACATCCGCCGCTGTATGACCCCTCTTAGTCTGCAGATGGCGCTGTTCATCTCACGGTCTCTGTGGTCACTCACCTGTGAGGTGGAGCAGATCCTCAGCACCTCTTTCCCGGCCCCCGGAGGTGGCGTGATCCGGTTAAAGAGTCCAGTTCTGAGTCTTGGAGTTGGAACCAGTAATGTTTTATTGGCCTGAAGATAAAACACAGAAAGTCATGGGAGTGCGCAGAGGAGGATTGTGGGGAATCACAGGCTGGGTCAGAACACGTGGAGACGGGCTCCGGAGCGGCCGGTACCTGCAGAGCCGCCAGGCGGACGCCTTCCAGGGGTTTGTCCGGATCTACTTTCATTTCTTGCGTCTGACTGAAAACCTCCAGAGTCGTCACCCTGTGCCCGGCCCGGGGCGCTGCCTGGAGGAGCAGAGGGAGGAGCGTCACTTACTTGTAGGGAGCAGAATCGCGCCTTCTTCTGCGGAGCGTCCGGATTTATTTTAATCGTCTTCGCTGATTGGAAATCCTGCAGAGTTGTTAATCGATCACAGGCCTGTGCTGCCCCCTGCACCAAGAGGAGGGTCGGGTCACTGCGGTGTCCCCCCAGCACCAAGAGGAGGGTCGGGTCACTGCGGTGTCCCCCCAGCACCAAGAGGAGGGTCGGGTCACTGCGGTGTCCCCCCGGTGCCAAGAGGAGGGTCGGGTCACTGCAGTGTCCCCCCGATGCCAAGGGGAGGGTCGGGTCACTGCAGTATCCCCTGATGTCAAGAGGAGGGTCAGGTCACTGCGGTGTCCCCCCAGCACCAAGAGGAGGGTCGGGTCACTGCGGTGTCCCCCCGGTGCCAAGAGGAGGGTTGGGTCACTGCGGTGGCCCCCCGGTGCCAAGAGGAGGGTTGGGTCACTGCGGTGGCCCCCCGGTGCCAAGAGGAGGGTTGGGTCACTGCGGTGTCCCCCCGGGGCCAAGAGGAGGGTTGGGTCACTGCGGTGTCCCCCCGATGCCAAGAGGAGGGTTGGGTCACTGCGGTGTCCCCCCGATGCCAAGAGGAGGGTTAGGTCACTGAGGTGTCCCCCTGGTACCAAGAGGAGGGTTAGGTCACTGCGGTGTCCCCCCGGGGCCAAGAGGAGGGTTGGGTCACTGCGGTGTCCCCCCGATGCCAAGAGGAGGGTTGGGTCACTGCGGTGTCCCCCCGATGCCAAGAGGAGGGTTGGGTCACTGCGGTGTCCCCCTGGTACCAAGAGGAGGGTTAGGTCACTGCGGTGTCCCCCTGGTGCCAAGAGGAGGGTCGGATCACTGCGGTGTCCCCCCGGGGCCAAGAGGAGGGTTGGGTCACTGCGGTATTCCCCGGCGCCAAGAGGAGGGTCGGGTCACTGCGGTGTCCCCTCTGGAGGGGCCCAAACTATTAGGACTGAAAAACCAAGCCCATCAGACCCAAAATATCTGTTACCATTGTATCCAGTCTGAGCAGGAGCAGTCATTCTTCTGCTGTTTGCTGCAATGTGTCAGCGCAGGTAAATGGATCAGTGCAGTCGCCACATGTTTAGGCTGAATACATTGTAACAAATCTTCAGCTGTGAGAGCCTGACACGGCGGCTTCAGCCTATCAGATGGTGCTGTGGGGCGGCTCATGGCACCCCGGTTATAAGCTCCGAGGTCCTGTACCTTAAAGTTCGGGATCCGGTGATGAACGGGGCGAGGAAAATCGGCCAAATTATTGTGCTCCATATAATCCCAAACCTTCTGCCGAACGTCCCATTTACTGCAGCCTGGAGAGAGGACGAGAGCAGAGAACCAATCACATCACGGCGCAGTCACCGAGCGCAGTCACCGGGCGACCTCAGGGGGCAGTAATGAGCCGCTAGAGCCGGACGGGGGGAGATTGTGACCATGTATCACGAGGAAACAACTTATATTATTACTATTATGTTTGTGTATTTAATAATATTGTTACTTTGTATCGTCTATTGTTACTATTGTTTATTGCTTCTTGTTGTGATTCTTTCCTCGGTTCCTTTATAGAGGATGAGGCCGGGGTCAGACGAGTCTTTGTCCCTTTTCTCCGTATTTTGCGCCCGTGTCTCGGGATCAGTTTTCCTACATTTACATCCGCACAGGACGAGCTTCAGCTTCTGACGCAAATGTTCTGTTGTATTCGGATCCTGCGCAGATTTTTTCGTGTAGACGCCTCTCGTCTGACGCCCGGAAGAGCCGCGCCCTGCGATTTGCTTCACGTGGACACTGTCATACGTGCGATACGTGCGATACGTGTGATACGTGCGATACGTGTGACACGTGCGATACGTGTGATACGTGCGATACGTGTGACATGTGCGATACGTGTGATATGTGCGATACGTGTGATATGTGCGATACGTGTGATATGTGCGATACGTGTGATACGTGCGATATGTGCGATACGTGTGATATGTGTGATACGTGTGATATGTGCGATACGTGTGATATGTGCGATACGTGTGACATGTGCGATACGTGTGATACGTGCGATACGTGCGATACGTGCGTTACGTGTGACATGTGCGATACGTGTGATACGTGCGATACGTGCGATACGTGCGTTACGTGTGACATGTGCGATACGTGTGACATGTGCGATACGTGCGATACGTGCGACATGTGTGACATGTGCGATACGTGTGATATGTGCGATACGTGTGATATGTGCGATACGTGTGATATGTGCGATACGTGTGATATGTGCGATACGTGTGATATGTGCGATACGTGCGTTACGTGTGACATGTGCGATTCGTGCGTTACGTGTGACATGTGTGATACGTGTGATATGTGCGATACGTGTGATATGTGTGATACGTGTGATATGTGCGATACGTGTGATATGTGCGATACGTGTGATACGTGCGATATGTGCGATACGTGTGATATGTGTGATACGTGCGATACGTGCGATACGTGTGACATGTGCGATACGTGCGACATGTGTGACATGTGCGATACGTGTGATACGTGCGATACGTGCGATACGTGCGTTACGTGTGACATGTGCGATACGTGTGACATGTGCGATACGTGCGATACGTGCGACATGTGTGACATGTGCGATACGTGTGATATGTGCGATACGTGTGATATGTGCGATACGTGTGATATGTGCGATACGTGTGATATGTGCGATACGTGCGTTACGTGTGACATGTGCGATTCGTGCGTTACGTGTGACATGTGTGATACGTGTGATATGTGCGATACGTGTGATATGTGCGATACGTGTGATATGTGCGATACGTGTGATACGTGCGATATGTGCGATACGTGTGATATGTGTGATACGTGCGATACGTGTGATATGTGCGATACGTGTGATACGTACGATATGTGCGATGCGTGTGATATGTGTGATACGTGCGATACGTGCGACATGTGTGACATGTGCGATACGTGTGATACGTGTGATATGTGCGATACGTGCGATACGTGCGACATGTGTGACATGTGCGATACGTGTGATACGTGTGATATGTGTGATACGTGCGATACGTGCGACATGTGTGACATGTGCGATACGTGTGATACGTGTGACATGTGCGATACGTGCGATACGTGCGACATGTGTGACATGTGCGATACGTGTGATACGTGTGATATGTGCGATACGTGTGATATGTGCGATACGTGTGATACGTGCGATACGTGTGATATGTGCGATACGTGTGATACGTGCGATACGTGTGATATGTGCGATACGTGTGATATGTGTGATACGTGTGATACGTGCGATACGTGTGATATGTGTGATACGTGTGATACGTGTGATATGTGCGATACGTGTGATATGTGCGATACGTGTGATACGTGTGATATGTGCGATATGTGCGATACGTGTGATACGTGTGATATGTGCGATACGTGTGATATGTGCGATATGTGTGATATGTCCGATACGTGTGATACGTGTGATATGTGCGATACGTGTGATATGTGCGATACGTGCGTTGTCTGAACAGCGCTATAGAGTCCCAGTGGTCGCTGTCTGATATACAGCACACGCAATATATAGAAGAAGAATACTCACCGGCCCCGAGGCGGATCCCAGGCTCCATGTTCAGCTCATTGACTCCTTACACAACTACTGCTCCTTCCACGTGTCTGCACTGAGCGTACGGCAGCTCCAAGGGGTCAAATCAGTGAGAAAAGCACAACACTCCTCCACAGCTGCAGGGGCCCTGGCTTCACACTCACTTTATATTGGGCATAATGAAGACTAAAGAAACAAATGTAAGGAATTTCCAGTTTTTCCTGTGTTTTTGCAGATCAGAACCAAATAGAAACCTTATAAAGAGACTTCATAATTTGGGTTCAGATGTTAAGGAAAATGTAGCAATTCACACACAGTCATAGACAAACCAAAGATACAAATGTATCCACACATACACAGATACAAAGATATATAAATGTATGCACACATATACAAATACAACAATATATAAATGTATCCACACATATACAGATACAACAATATATAAATGTATGCACACATATACAAATACAACAATATATAAATGTATGCACACATATACAGATACAACAATATATAAATGTATCCACACATACACAGATACAAAGATATATAAATGTATGCACACATATACAAATACAACAATATATAAATGTATGCACACATATACAAATACAACAATATATAAATGTATCCACACATATACAGATACAACAATATATAAATGTATCCACACATACACAGATACAAAGATATATAAATGTATGCACACATATACAGATACAACAATATATAAATGTATGCACACATATACAGATACAAAGATATATAAATGTATGCACACATATACAAATACAACAATATATAAATGTATGCACACATATACAAATACAACAATATATAAATGTATCCACACATACACAGATACAAAGATATATAAATGTATGCACACATATACAAATACAACAATATATAAATGTATGCACACATATACAAATACAACAATATATAAATGTATGCACACATATACAAATACAACAATATATAAATGTATGCACACATATACAAATACAACAATATATAAATGTATGCACACATATACAAATACAACAATATATAAATGTATGCACACATATACAAATACAACAATATATAAATGTATGCACACATATACAAATACAACAATATATAAATGTATCCACACATATACAAATACAACAATATATAAATGTATCCACACATATACAAATACAACAATATATAAATGTATGCACACATATTCAAATACAACAATATATAAATGTATCCACACATACAAATACAACAATATATAAATGTATCCACACATATACAAATACAACAATATATAAATGTATGCACACATATACAAATACAACAATATATAAATGTATCCACACATATACAAATACAACAATATATAAATGTATGCACACATACACAGATACAACAATATATAAATGTATGCACACATACACAGATACAACAATATATAAATGTATGCACACATATACAAATACAACAATATATAAATGTATCCACACATATACAAATACAACAATATATAAATGTATGCACACAGATACAAATACAACAATATATAAATGTATGCACACATACACAGATACAACAATATATAAATGTATGCACACATATACAAATACAACAATATATAAATGTATCCACACATATACAAATACAACAATATATAAATGTATGCACACATATACAAATACAACAATATATAAATGTATGCACACATATACAGATACAACAATATATAAATGTATCCACACATATACAAATACAACAATATATAAATGTATCCACACATATACAGATACAACAATATATAAATGTATGCACACATATACAAATACAACAATATATAAATGTATCCACACATATACAGATACAACAATATATAAATGTATCCACACATATACAAATACAACAATATATAAATGTATGCACACATATACAAATACAACAATATATAAATGTATGCACACATATACAAATACAACAATATATAAATGTATGCACACATATACAAATACAACAATATATAAATGTATGCACACATATACAAATACAACAATATATAAATGTATCCACACATATACAAATACAACAATATATAAATGTATCCACACATATACAAATACAACAATATATAAATGTATGCACACATATACAAATACAACAATATATAAATGTATGCACACATATACAAATACAACAATATATAAATGTATGCACACATATACAAATACAACAATATATAAATGTATGCACACATATACAAATACAACAATATATAAATGTATCCACACATATACAGATACAACAATATATAAATGTATCCACACATATACAAATACAACAATATATAAATGTATGCACACATATACAAATACAACAATATATAAATGTATGCACACATATACAAATACAACAATATATAAATGTATGCACACATATACAAATACAACAATATATAAATGTATCCACACATACACAGATACAACAATATATAAATGTATCCACACATACACAGATACAACAATATATAAATGTATCCACACATACACAGATACAACAATATATAAATGTATCCACACATACACAGATACAACAATATATAAATGTATCCACACATATACAGATACAACAATATATAAATGTATCCACACATACACAGATACAAAGATATATAAATGTATCCACACATATACAAATACAACAATATATAAATGTATCCACACATATACAAATACAACAATATATAAATGTATCCACACATATACAGATACAACAATATATAAATGTATGCACACATATACAAATACAACAATATATAAATGTATCCACACATATACAAATACAACAATATATAAATGTATGCACACATATACAAATACAACAATATATAAATGTATGCACACATAGACTGATACACATAGAAACACACACGTGACACACACACTTTGTATTTGACCAATTAGCTATATATATATATATAACATAACAGCCATGATCATGCATCGCCCAGCTTTTGCTACATAAGGCCTCCGTCACACATCCGTGCCTCCGCTCCGTGTTTGCCTTTTTTGCACGTACCGGAGACACGTGCTTACGTTGAATCATTTATTTTCATGTTAAAAGCCGCTCGTCAGTATTTTTGCACGGAGCGTGTTTGCGTTCCATGCATACGTGTGTCCGTTTAGAAAAAGCGCTTACATGTCTGTGTTGCTCCGGAATCATGTACTCATGGACCCATTACATCCTATGGGTCCGTGTTGACACGTACGTGATACGGGTGATGTCCGTGCGGTCCGTGTCCGTGTGGCTCAAATCAAGTTTGTTACAAAATTAAATACTTGCAGGTGGCCAAGATACCCTACAAAATCCAACAAATACTAAGGCCTGTGTGGATAATGGCACGGGTATAGTATATATCCAGACACATTGGATAGCCAAGTAAAGAGAGCAGCAGGTTAATGAATTGTGGCTAATTCTAAGAATGTGCTAATCACATCCACCCGTGTGTCATTATTCCCAACAAATAACATTAACTTCATTTGATGAAGATGTGAAAAACGGACAAGATACGGAACACACACTGACGCATTACACGCACAGAAAAACGCACACAAGCACACACGTAACGCACACGTAACACACACGTAACGCACACGTAACGCACACGGACACTACACGGAGAGGAAAAACGGAACACGGGCTACAAAAACGGACATCGTCACACGTACATTTTTTTCACATGAGTGTGGCACAGGCCTACAGTACAGAGAGAGCGGCTATGTGCTACACACACTCGAAGCCACAGCAGTTAAACATTTCTTTCTACCCTGCCAGGAGGAGTTGTCAGAGGGGCAGCAGCAGTGAAGGACATTCAGCAGACACCCGAGAACAGAAGGCGTAGACCCAATTCCAGGACTGTCCACTGGATCCAGGACAATAGGGACTAGAGATGAGCCAATCAATTGACCAGATTTGAACTCAGGACCACAGCGCTGCAAAGCAACAGTGCTAACCCCTCAGCTACAATACACTGCTAACCACTGAGTCACTGTATAGTGCTAACCACTGTGCCACTATATTTTGCTAACTACTGAGCTACTGTACAGTGTTAACCATTGAGGTACCGTACACCTCTAACCACTGAGCCACCATACAGTGCTACCAACTGAACCACTATACCCTGCTAACCACTGAGCCTCTGTACAGTGCTAACCATTGAGACGCCATACAGCGCTAACCACTGAGCCACCATACAGTGCTAACCATTGAGACGCCGTACAGCACTAACCACTGAGCCACCATACAGTGCTAACCATTGAGCCACCATACAGTGCTAACCACTGAGCCACTATACACTGCTAACCATGGTGCCACCGTACAGTGCTAACCACTGAGCCTCTGTACAGTGCTAACCACTGAGCCACCATACAGTGCTAACCATTGAGCCACTGTACAGTGCTAACCACTGAGCCACTATACACTGCTAACCATGGTGCCACTGTACGGTGCTAACCACTGAGCCACTGTACAGTGCTAACCATTGAGACGCCGTACAGCACTAACCACTGAGCCACCATACAGTGCTAACCATTGAGCCACCATACAGTGCTAACCACTGAGCCACTATACACTGCTAACCATGGTGCCACCGTACAGTGCTAACCACTGAGCCACTGTACAGTGCTAACCATTGAGACGCCGTACAGCACTAACCACTGAGGCACCATACATTGCTAACCATTGAGCCACCGTACAGTGCTAATCACTGAGCCACTATACACTGCTAACCATGGTGCCACCGTACAGTGCTAACCACTGAGCCACTGTACAGTGCTAACCACTAAGTCACCGTGCAGCGCTAACCACTGAGCCAGAATACAGTGCAAACTACTGAGCCACCATTCAGTGCTATCCACTGAGCCATCATACAGTGTTAACCACTGAGCCATCATACTGTCCTAACCACTGAGCCATCATACAGTATTAACTACTGTGCTGCCCTGTATACAGTTCTGTACTAACCACTAAGCCCCGTCCTGCTTTATGTAGCTTCACTGCATTATATCTCGCTGCTTTGTCTGTAAGGCCGTGTTCACATGTTGCATAAATCCAGCGTTTTTCTTTTTTTTTTTTTGCTGGTGTCTGCACCAAACTGCACAATAACAACCTCCTCTGGTTCTTGCATTTTTGCTGCATTTTGTGCTTTTTTTGTTGTGTTTTTGCTGCATTTTGTGCTTTTTTTGTTGTGTTTTTGCTGCATTTTGTGCTTTTTTTGTTGTGTTTTTGCTGCATTTTGTGCTTTTTTTGTTGTATTTTTGGTGCAGATGTGACGCCGCGTCTTTAATGTGGTTTTTATAGCACAGAAAAGCTGTGATTCTGCAGGGATTAAGGAGCTGCAGTTTTTTCCCTGCATTTTTTTTAGACTCCACATAGAAGCCTCTAGAGAACAAAAAGCACCAGAACCGCGAGGGTCAGCGGCGTCATCAGACGCTTCCGGGGCGGAAAGTTCCCGAAATCATTCACCTTACCCGGATATTAAAACACAGCAGAATTTCTGAGCAAAAAAGCAGCAGAAAAAAACACAACCTTTTTCTACATGTGAACACGGCCTAAAGGTCTGAGCCAATGTGATTTCATGAAACCTCCGCCGCCGTGCGTCTGAAGACGGGGGGAAACCTCCGCCGCCGTGCGTCTGAAGACGGGGGGAAACCTCCGCCGCCGTGCGTCTGAAGACCGGGTGAAACCTCCGCCGCCGTGCGTCTGAAGACGGGGGGAAACCTCCGCCGCCGTGCGTCTGAAGACCGGGTGAAACCTCCGCCGCCGTGCGTCTGAAGACGGGGGGAAACCTCCGCCGCCGTGCGTCTGAAGACGGGGGGAAACCTTCACCTTCATGCGTCTGAAGACAGGGTGAAACCTCCGCCGCCGTGCGTCTGAAGACGGGGGGAAACCTCCGCCGCCGTGCGTCTGAAGACGGGGGGAAACCTCCGCCGCCGTGCGTCTGAAGACGGGGGGAAACCTTCACCTTCATGCGTCTGAAGACAGGGTGAAACCTCCGCCGCCGTGCATCTGAAGATGGGGTGAAACCTCCGCCGCCGTGCGTCTGAAGATGGGGGGAAACCTCCGCCGCCGTGCGTCTGAAGATGGGGGGAAACCTCCGCCGCCGTGCGTCTGAAGACAGGGTGAAACCTCCGCCGCCGTGCGTCTGAAGACCGGGGGGAACCTCTGCCGCCGTGCGTCTGAAGACCGGGTGAAACCTCCGCCGCCGTGCGTCTGAAGATGGGGTGAAACCTCCGCCGCCGTGCGTCTGAAGACAGGGGGAAACCTCCGCCGCCGTGCGTCTGAAGACTGGGGGGAAACCTCCGCCGCCGTGCGTCTGAAAATGGGGGGAAACCTCCGCCGCCGTGCGTCTGAAGACGGGGGGAAACCTCCGCCGCCGTGCGTCTGAAGACGGGGGGAAACCTTCACCTTCATGCGTCTGAAGACAGGGTGAAACCTCCGCCGCCGTGCATCTGAAGATGGGGTGAAACCTCCGCCGCCGTGCGTCTGAAGATGGGGGGAAACCTCCGCCGCCGTGCGTCTGAAGATGGGGGGAAACCTCCGCCGCCGTGCGTCTGAAGACAGGGTGAAACCTCCGCCGCCGTGCGTCTGAAGACCGGGGGGAACCTCTGCCGCCGTGCGTCTGAAGACCGGGTGAAACCTCCGCCGCCGTGCGTCTGAAGATGGGGTGAAACCTCCGCCGCCGTGCGTCTGAAGACAGGGGGAAACCTCCGCCGCCGTGCGTCTGAAGACTGGGGGGAAACCTCCGCCGCCGTGCGTCTGAAAATGGGGGGAAACCTCCGCCGCCGTGCGTCTGAAGACGGGGTGAAACCTCCGCCGCCGTGCGTCTGAAGACGGGGGGAAACCTCCGCCGCCGTGCGTCTGAAGACGGGGGGAAACCTCCGCCGCCGTGCGTCTGAAGACGGGGGGAAACCTCCGCCGCCGTGCGTCTGAAGACGGGGGGAAACCTCCGCCGCCGTGCGCATGAAGACGGGGTGAAACCTCCGCCGCCGTGCGTCTGAAGACGGGGTGAAACCTCCGCCGCCGTGCGTCTGAAGACTGGGGGGAAACCTCCGCCGCCGTGCGTCTGAAGACGGGGGGAAACCTCCGCCGCCGTGCGTCTGAAGACTGGGGGAAACCTCCGCCGCCGTGCGTCTGAAGACGGGGGGAAACCTCTGCCGCCGTGCGCATGAAGACGGGGGGAAACCTCCGCCGCCGTGCGTCTGAAGACGGGGGGAAACCTCCGCCGCCGTGCGCATGAAGACGGGGTGAAACCTCCGCCGCCGTGCGTCTGAAGACGGGGTGAAACCTCCGCCGCCGTGCGTCTGAAGACTGGGGGGAAACCTCCGCCGCCGTGCGTCTGAAGACGGGGGGAAACCTCCGCCGCCGTGCGTCTGAAGACTGGGGGAAACCTCCGCCGCCGTGCGTCTGAAGACTGGGGGAAACCTCCGCCGCCGTGCGTCTGAAGACTGGGGGAAACCTCCGCCGCCGTGCGTCTGAAGACTGGGGGAAACCTCCGCCGCCGTGCGTCTGAAGACGGGGGGAAACCTCCGCCGCCGTGCGTCTGAAGACTGGGGGGAAACCTCCGCCGCCGTGCGTCTGAAGACTGGGGGAAACCTCCGCCGCCGTGCGTCTGAAGACTGGGGGAAACCTCCGCCGCCGTGCGTCTGAAGACGGGGGGAAACCTCTGCCGCCGTGCGTCTGAAGACGGGGTGAAACCTCCGCCGCCGTGCGTCTGAAGACTGGGGGGAAACCTCCGCCGCCGTGCGTCTGAAGACCGGGGGAAACCTCCGCCGCAGTGCGTCTGAAGACGGGGTGAAACCTCCGCCGCCGTGCGTCTGAAGACTGGGGGGAAACCTCCGCCGCCGTGCGTCTGAAGACTGGGGGAAACCTCCGCCGCCGTGCGTCTGAAGACGGGGGGGAAATCTGCGCTTTTGGTGATTTTTATTCTATTTGCTTCTATGTGGAGCCTGAAAAAAATTCAGGTAAAGCAAAGGCTGCGGCATAAAAAGCAGAATAAAGATTATCTGTGCAGGTAAAAAAGCAACAAATAAAGGGGAAATGCAAAAAAAAAGCCAAAAAAATGCAATTATCAGAGGCGATGGTTATTGTGTGGTGTTTTATGGACCATGCAGAAAAAACCTATTCCTGCTACATGTGAACATGGCTTCAGTGTTACATTTTTTGTAACCCTTTAACTACTGCTATGCCTTTTAACAACACTGAGAAGTAATAAAATAGCGCCACCCTGTGGGGGAAATTCCCTTGGGTGATAGGTGTATATGACAGCTGACCCCCATGGGCATTGGCCCTGAATGGTTTTGGAACAGATTGGGGCTGATTAACCCCTCAAATACCGCTGTTACAGCAGTATCTAAGAGGTTAAATGGGGTTAAAAGACCCCTTTGGCAGAATCAGGTGCCAATCATTGTCATGGTACCTGAAGTCATCCGATGATCCCAGATACAGTGGCCTGTTAGATCCTGCTATGAGCAGAGTATAATAGGCACAGTCAATCAGACACTTGGGGGTCTAGTTTCCAGAATGGGGGTCATTTGTGGGGGTTTCTGCTGTTAGTGACCTCAGGGACTGTGTAAATGAGACATGGTGCCAGCAATGTATTTCTGCTTTTCCAAAATCCAAATATTGCTGCTTCCCCTCTGAGCCTGGCTGTGTCCAAACAGGGGTTACTGACCGCATGTGGGGTATCAGCGAACTCAGAAGAGACTTCAGATTCCAGGGTCCAGTTACTCAAGTGAAAAAAAAATGGGGCTGAAGCAAAATTTTAGAGTAAAAATAATAATAAAAAAATTAATTCCAATTTGCATAAATTCCTGTGAAGCACCTGAAGGGTTAAACATTTCCCTGACTGCAGTGGTGGAGCATTTGAGGGGTGAGGATTTTAGAATGACGTCATTGGGGTGTCTGTGATATTAGCCCCCCTAAACCTACAGTAAAGACAATGGTCTCATTTTCACCAGACCAGTGTGTGCTGCTGCTGTTGTTGCTGCTGCTCCTGCTGCTGCTGCTCCTGCTGCTGTTGTTGCTGCTGCTCCTGCTGCTGCTGCTCCTGCTGCTGCAGCTCCTGCTGCTGTTGTTGCTACTGCTGCTGCTCCTGCTGCTGTTGTTGTTGCTGCTCCTGCTGCTGTTGTTGCTGCTGCTCCTGCTGCTGTTGTTGCTGCTGCTGTTGTTGCTGCTGCTCCTGCTGCTGCTGTTGTTGCTGCTGCTCCTGCTGCTCCTGCTGCTCCTGCTTCTGCTGCTCCTGCTGCTGTTGTTGCTGCTGCTCCTGCTGCTCTTGCTGCTGATCCTGCTGCTGCTCCTGCTGCTGCTCCTGCTGCTGCTGTTGTTGCTGCTGCTCCTGCTGCTGTTGTTGCTGCTGCTCCTGCTGCTGCTGTTGCTGCTGCTGCTCCTGCTGCTGCTGCTCCTGCTGCTGCAGCTCCTGCTGCTGTTGTTGCTACTGCTGCTGCTCCTGCTGCTGTTGTTGTTGCTGCTCCTGCTGCTGTTGTTGCTGCTGCTCCTGCTGCTGTTGCTGCTCCTGCTGCTGTTGTTGCTGCTGCTGCTGCTGTTGTTGCTGCTGCTCCTGCTGCTCCTGCTGCTCCTGCTTCTGCTGCTCCTGCTGCTGTTGTTGCTGCTGCTCCTGCTGCTCTTGCTGCTGATCCTGCTGCTGCTGCTCCTGCTGCTGCTCCTGCTGCTGCTGTTGTTGCTGCTGCTCCTGCTGCTGTTGTTGCTGCTGCTCCTGCTGCTGCTGTTGCTGCTGCTGCTCCTGCTGCTGTTGTTGCTGCTGCTCCTGCTGCTCTTGCTGCTGCTCTTGCTGCTGCTGCTCCTGCTGCTGCCTGCAATGACGCAGGTCGTGGGTTCGGTTCCCGTTGAGTCCTGAGGAGGAGGAGCTATGAGAAGACAACACAGTGATTGGAAGTCTGATCTCCCCGAGACTCCGCCTCCAGAGCTGGGGGAGGGCGTTACCATTGTGAGACATGTAATGACTGACAGGCTGATCTCTGGATCTACATGTCTCGCCCTGGTAACGCCCCCAGCTCTGGAGGCGGAGTCTTGGAGAGCTCATTTACATGTAAGAGTAACGTGGATTTCTCTGGAATAAGACAATCATTTCAAGGTGTTATTTTATAGGAGGGTGGACCCCACTGACATTCCCTCTAGAATAGATGTGCATGAAGTTTTCTACTGCAGAGCCTTTAAAATCGCCTGTACTGATATCTGCCACTAGATGGCGCTGCAGGCTTATAAATTCTAGATATTCCTGTACTTGAGCCTATCTGTGTTATTAGGGATGTAATATTAGGGCAGGATCAGCCCTCGATAGGGTCAAAATTACTGCAAAGTGTCCCAATGCAGATGCCATACAGTGCACATGTACAGTACAGTGCATACATGATATTACCAAACAACGTAATGTAATACTGCCATACAGCGCACATGTACAGTACAGTGCATACATGATATTACCAAACAATGACATATAATGCTGCCATACAGCTCACATGTACAGTACAGTGCCTACATAATATTACCAGACAATGACATATAATGCTGCCATACAGCGCACATGTACAGTACAGTGCCTACATAATAATACCAGACAATGACATATAATGCTGTCATACAGCGCACATGTACAGTACAGTGCCTACATAATACCAAACAATGACATATAATGCTGCCATACAGCGCACATGTACAGTACAGTGCCTACATAATAATACCAGACAATGACATATAATGCTGTCATACAGTGCCTATATAATAATACCAAACAATGACATATCATGCTGCCATACAGTGCACATGTACAGTACAGTGCCTACATAATATTATCAAACAATGACATATAATGCTGTCATACAGTGCATAGCATACATACATAATATTACCAAACAATGACATATAATGCTGCCATATAGTGCCTACATAATAATACCAAACAACGCCATGTAATACTGCCATACAGCGCACGTAAGCACTCCATAAATGAAGAACCTGCAATCACCAGTCACATGAGTCGTCATCGCCCTTCATCGCTCTGCGCAGTGGATGTGATCTGCGGATACATCGTGTGGGGAATCAGTGTTGCACAGCAGCGGGTTCTGTGATGAGGCACCGATTATTAGGGTTATTCGGGGGCACAAACAACTTTTCTTTAAAAAACAATAATTTTGAAAAAAAATCAGGAAAAAATCTGTTGTTTTTTTCATTCAAAAAAATTCCTCTTTTAACAGCTAAATACAAAAAAAGATGATTTTAGTTAATTAAAAGACAGCAGAATAGCGCAGTGTATATGTGTGTGTATACGGTATATATATATATATACAAATAATGCATTCTTATAATCTAATATATAAACCTGAGTGTATGTATGTGTACAGTGTAGTGTAGCTGTATATATGTACAGTATGTGTGTACAGTATGTGTGTGTATGTGTGTACAGTGTACTGTAGCTGTATATATGTACAGTATGTGTGTATGTGTGTACAGTGTACTGTAGCTGTATATATGTACAGTATGTGTGTACAGTATGTGTGTATGTATGTGTACAGTGTACTGTAGATGTATATATGTACAGTATGTATGTACAGTATGTGTGTATGTGTGTACAGTGTACAGTATGTGTGTGTATGTATGTGTACAGTGTACTGTAGCTGTATATATGTACAGTATGTATGTACAGTATGTGTGTATGTGTGTACAGTGTACAGTATGTGTGTGTATGTATGTGTACAGTGTACTGTAGCTGTATATATGTACAGTATGTATGTACAGTATGTGTGTATATGTGTGTACAGTGTACTGTAGCTGTATATATGTACAGTATGTATGTACAGTATGTGTGTATGTGTGTACAGTGTACTGTAGCTGTATATATGTACAGTATGTATGTACAGTATGTGTGTATATGTGTGTACAGTGTACTGTAGCTGTATATATGTACAGTATGTATGTACAGTATGTGTGTATGTGTGTGTACAGTGTACTGTAGCTGTATATATGTACAGTATGTATGTACAGTATGTGTGTATATGTGTGTACAGTGTACTGTAGCTGTATATATGTACAGTATGTATGTACAGTATGTGTGTATATGTGTGTACAGTGTACTGTAGCTGTATATATGTACAGTATGTATGTACAGTATGTGTGTATATGTGTGTACAGTGTACTGTAGCTGTATATATGTACAGTATGTATGTACAGTATGTGTGTATATGTGTGTACAGTGTACTGTAGCTGTATATATGTACAGTATGTATGTACAGTATGTGTGTATATGTGTGTACAGTGTACTGTAGCTGTATATATGTACAGTATGTATGTACAGTATGTGTGTATGTATGTGTCTGAACCACTAGCAAATATTGTATAGAGTAGTAGTTACCAAAAAAACACTATTAAATCTACTCTTATAAAATCGTTTATTATAATTAATTAAAACAGAACAAATAAATTGTTCTTCTCATAAATATTTCGAAAACATAGAAACATAAATCAGGTGCAGGTGTCAGACAAACAGTGCCCTCGCCTGGGGACCGCCCCAGACAGTGTTAATGAACAAGTGAAGTGGGGGCGTTGATTGTCACTGTCAGAGTGACACTGCTTGATATATGCTGTGACTAC
Source organism: Anomaloglossus baeobatrachus (assembly GCF_048569485.1). NCBI lineage: Eukaryota > Metazoa > Chordata > Amphibia > Anura > Aromobatidae > Anomaloglossus > Anomaloglossus baeobatrachus. The sequence goes on from NC_134362.1 coordinate 211,157,866, forward strand.
CCCTCATAGGTTAGATTTTTTCACTAAGTAGAGCCTGAAATAACGCTGTAGATGTATGTCAGTCTCACCGTCCTTGCTCATCTGCAGCGGGGGCTACCACCACCAAAAAATCGTGATTAAAAGTGTAGTACAAATATACAGAACCATAGACAACAGAGACAATAGGCGTTAGATGTCCAGGGTTCTTCTATTACATAGGTTTCCCTAGTTTGGGACCCCTGCACCTGCTTGTCATACATCTTTATATGATTTGCTATCTACAGGTAAAAAGCCTCAAATTTGGTTGTGTACTGAGATGTTTGTCTTGAGAATTATGAGGACATCTAGCGTAAGATTATACTTCTCCTATAGGCAAAAAACCAGTAGTCAGCCATACCCTGAGGAACTATATCTTTCCAAACCATATAGGTGGATCTGTCAGGTTATCAGAAGGTAATAATCTGGTAGATGGGATATAGGCTCATACCTACCATATATTGTTCATAGGACCTGTCTTTGACCCAGACACATAGTGCAAAACTCGAACAATGGATTCAACTTCCCGGCTACAATAGACATACCCGTTATGCTTGAACATTCCACTACGGAGAGTCAAGGTAACAGATGGATAGCCTCATACTAATGACACTCTCTCTAACACTATAAGTCGCATGAGAGATGATCTATAATACATTACACAATGGATATTCATTGTCCTTTTTGACATACAGGCACTATTTTGATGGGAAACTGTGATCACTATCTAGATTGGAGATAGTCACCTTACAAGAACACAAGTACTTCATCACAGGGATCAACTATCTTATAAGTTGTTCCGAGGGCTCTGGCCTCATAATGAATGCAGTCTAAAAACTATATATATTCATACTTTTGTTTATTTACGCATCATCTATTTCAGGTGTCATTCTTTCCAAGAAGTGATTCCTCTATATCCCCTGATGATCCCCCATACTGCGTTAGGGGGGTGAAACGCGTCGGGAGAGCTAGGAGATCCACAAGCTAAGTGGTACTCTAAGCTCTAACCTAACCTTCCAGTACTTCCAAACTAGGGAAACCTGTGTAATGGAAGAACCCTGGACATCTAACGCCTATTGTCTCTGTTGTCTATGGTTCTGTATATTTCTACTACACTTTTAATCACGATTTTTTGGTGGTGGTAGCCCCCGCTGGAGATGAGCAAGGACGGTGAGACTGACATACATCTACAGCGTTATTTCAGGCTCTACTTAGTGAAAAAATCTAACCTATGAGGGGTAGTCACAGCATATATCAAGCAGTATCACTCTGACAGTGACAATCAACGCCCCCACTTCACTTGTTCATTAACACTGTCTGGGGCGGTCCCCAGGCGAGGGCACTGTTTGTCTGACACCTGCACCTGATTTATGTTTCTATGTTTTCGAAATATTTATGAGAAGAACAATTTATTTGTTCTGTTTTAATTAATTATAATAAACGATTTTATAAGAGTAGATTTAATAGTGTTTTTTTGTGTATGTATGTGTACAGTGTACTGTAGCTGTATATATGTACAGTATGTGTGTACAGTGTACTGTAGCTGTATATATGTACAGTATGTATGTACAGTATGTGTGTATGTGTGTACAGTGTACTGTAGCTGTATATATGTACAGTATGTGTGTATGTGTGTACAGTGTACAGTATGTGTGTGTATGTATGTGTACAGTGTACTGTAGCTGTATATATGTACAGTATGTATGTACAGTATGTGTGTATGTGTGTACAGTGTACAGTATGTGTGTATGTGTGTACAGTGTACAGTATGTGTGTGTATGTATGTGTACAGTGTACTGTAGCTGTATATATGTACAGTATGTGTGTACAGTATGTGTGTATGTGTGTACAGTGTACTGTAGCTGTATATATGTACAGTATGTGTGTACAGTATGTGTGTATGTATGTGTACAGTGTACTGTAGCTGTATATATGTACAGTATGTATGTACAGTATGTGTGTATGTGTGTACAGTGTACTGTAGCTGTATATATGTACAGTATGTGTGTACAGTATGTGTGTATATGTGTGTACAGTGTACTGTAGCTGTATATATGTACAGTATGTATGTACAGTGTACTGTAGCTGTATATATGTACAGTATGTGTGTACAGTGTACTGTAGCTGTATATAATTTATTTATTTATATTCAGGGTATTTTTCATACAATTTTTCTCCTTGGTTTTTTCTAGTCTTAAGGCTGCAATTCACATGCTTAATGTTGCATGTTTACTGAACATTGTTTCAGCTCAGGTTTTTGTGTTTTTTGTAGCTGTATATATGTACAGTATGTGTGTATGTGTGTACAGTGTACAGTATGTGTGTGTATGTATGTGTACAGTGTACTGTAGCTGTATATATGTACAGTATGTGTGTATGTGTGTACAGTGTACTGTAGCTGTATATATGTACAGTATGTGTGTATGTGTGTACAGTGTACTGTAGCTGTATATATGTACAGTATGTATGTACAGTATGTGTGTATGTGTGTGTACAGTGTACTGTAGCTGTATATATGTACAGTATGTATGTACAGTATGTGTGTATGTGTGTACAGTGTACTGTAGCTGTATATATGTACAGTATGTATGTACAGTATGTGTGTATGTATGTGTACAGTGTACAGTATGTGTGTGTATGTATGTGTACAGTGTACTGTAGCTGTATATATGTACAGTATGTGTGTATGTGTGTACAGTGTACTGTAGCTGTATATATGTACAGTATGTATGTACAGTATGTGTGTACAGTGTACTGTAGCTGTATATATGTACAGTATGTATGTACAGTATGTGTGTATGTGTGTACAGTGTACAGTATGTGTGTGTATGTATGTGTACAGTGTACTGTAGCTGTATATATGTACAGTATGTGTGTATGTGTGTAGTGTACTGTAGCTGTATATATGTACAGTATGTATGTACAGTATGTGTGTATGTGTGTACAGTGTACAGTATGTGTGTGTATGTATGTGTACAGTGTACTGTAGCTGTATATATGTACAGTATGTGTGTATGTGTGTACAGTGTACTGTAGCTGTATATATGTACAGTATGTATGTACAGTATGTGTGTATGTATGTATGTGTGTGTAGTGTACTGTAGCTGTATATATGTACAGTATGTATGCACAGTATGTGTGTATGTATGTATGTGTGTGTGTCCGCTAAAGGAATCCGCACCGTCGCATTTACAATCATAAAATTTTGCACAGACACCCCATGTGACCCAGGGAACGTCGTAGATTATGTTTTGACAGGAAAATTTAACCCCGCGCTTTACAGTTACTCTCCAAAAAACCTGCCTTTATTAAAGTGGATGGAGCCTGGAACTACTGGTTATTAATAGCAGCTGCAGTTGGTTGCTATAGGAACAAAAGACATTGTTAGTATAAGAAGCTTATATGTGAGGTAATAAGATGTCAGTGGGGAGACAGAGACAGACAGAGACACAGACAGAGAGAGACAGAGAGAGGCAGACAGAGAGACAGACAGACACAGACAGGGAAAGAGACAGACAGGGAAAGACAGACAGAGACAGACGGGGAAAGAGACAGATAGGGAAAGAGACAAACAGAGACAGACATAGACAGGGAAAGAGACAGAGACAGACGGGGAAAGAGACAGACAGAGACAGACGGAAAAAAAGACAGATGGGGAAAGATACAGATGGGGAAAGAGACAGACAGAGACAGGCAGACAGGGTCAGAGACAGGCAGACAGGGTCAGAGACAGGCAGACAGGGAAAGAGACAGACAGAGAGACAGACAAAGACAGATGGGGAAAGAGACAGACGGGGAAAGATACAGATGGGGAAAGAGACAGACAGAGATAGGCAGACAGGGACAGAGACAGGCAGACAGGGAAAGAGACAGACAGAGAAACAGACAAAGACAGATGGGGAAAGAGACAGACAGAGACAGACAGAAACAGACGGGGAAAGAGACAGACAGAAATAGACGGGGAAAGAGACAGACAGAGACAGACGGGGAAAGAAACAGACAGAGACAGACAGAGAAAGACGGGGAAAGAGACAAAGACAGTTACTATCCCGGGCAACGCTGGGTACTACAGCTAGTAGTACAATAAATTAACTTATAATTCAATCCCATTATCCTGTATATAGGCCCATTATACTGCACGGAGGGCTGCGAGGGGGTCACAGTGGGGGGGGTCACAGTGTGTGGGGGGGTCACAGTGTGGGGGTCACAGTGTGGGGGTCACTGAGGCAGCGGCTGTGGGGGGTGTTGCCCACGTCACCCACTGACAACTTATCACTACGATTATTAAGACAATGGGTGGACAGAGAAAAGACATCTTAGGGGCGATGCTACTACACTGTAGAGATGCATGGCCAGAGATCTGTATAATGATGAGGCCACACGAGGGCCTGCAACAATGACAGTGGCGCCCTCTACAGCCAGGAAAAAGGCGGCTGTGGATTCTTTACTGTATGAGCAGTGAGACTGTGGATTCTTTACTGTATGAGCAGTGAGACTGTGGATTCTTTACTGTTTGAGCAGTGAGACTGTGGATTCTTTACTGTATGAGTAGTGTGACTGTGGATTCTTTACTGTATGAGCAGTGAGACTGTGGATTATTTACTGTATGAGCAGTGAGACTGTGGATTCTTTACTGTATGAGTAGTGTGACTGTGGATTCTTTACTGTATGAGCAGTGAGACTGTGGATTCTTTACTGTTTGAGCAGTGAGACTGTGGATTCTTTACTGTATGAGCAGTGAGACTATGGATTCTTTACTGTATGAGCAGTGAGACTGTGGATTCTTTACTGTATGAGCAGTGAGACTGTGGATTCTTTACTGTAAGAGCAGTGAGACTGTGGATTCTTTACTGTATGAGCAGTGAGACTGTGGATTCTTTACTGTATGAGCAGTGAGACTGTGGATTCTTTACTGTACGAGCAGTGAGACTGTGGATTCTTTACTGTATGAGCAGTGAGACTGTGGATTCTTTACTGTATGAGCAGTGAGACTGTGGATTCTTTACTGTATGAGCAGTGAGACTGTGGATTCTTTACTGTATGAGCAGTGAGACTGTGGATTCTTTACTGTATGAGCAGTGAGACTGTGGATTCTTTACTGTATGAGTAGTGAGACTGTGGATTCTTTACTGTTTGAGGAGTGAGACTGTGGATTCTTTACTGTACGAGCAGTGAGACTGTGGATTCTTTACTGTACGAGCAGTGAGACTGTGGATTCTTTACTGTTTGAGCAGTGAGACTGTGGATTCTTTACTGTACGAGCAGTGAGACTGTGGATTCTTTACTGTTTGAGCAGTGAGACTGTGGATTCTTTACTGTACGAGCAGTGAGACTGTGGATTCTTTACTGTATGAGCAGTGAGACTGTGGATTCTTTACTGTATGAGCAGTGAGACTGTGGATTCTTTGCTGTATGAGCAGTGAGACTGTGGATTCTTTACTGTTTGAGCAGTGAGACTGTGGATTCTTTACTGTATGAGCAGTGAGACTGTGGATTCTTTACTGTACGAGCAGTGAGACTGTGGATTCTTTACTATATGAGCAGTGAGACTGTGGATTCTTTACTGTATGAGCAGTGAGACTGTGGATTCTTTGCTGTATGAGCAGTGAGACTGTGGAATCTTTACTGTACGAGCAGTGAGACTGTGGATTCTTTACTGTACGAGCAGTGAGACTGTGGATTCTTTACTGTACGAGCAGTGAGACTGTGGATTCTTTACTGTACGAGCAGTGAGACAATGGAAATCTCTGCCACATCTTGTGGTGGTTGATACTTCAGTTTATTGAGGGTCTGGACACATTTTCGGGTAAATATGTGGCTAGAGTCTGTGCTCGGACGGTGATTCCCGGCTGATGGGGGATATTGCCCCTAATATGGGGCACTTGGCATCTCCCGGGGGATTTCGCCTTCCTCAGCATCTTGAGGTTTAGGCTGGATTCATGGACTCGCCTCGGTAAAGGCTCTGTGCTCGCTGGGGATGATATGGGCTACAGACGGGGGTCCACATCATCTCCGCTCATCACCCCGGACTCAGGAGACCCCAGGAGGCAGAATCCTGCCCAATAATCTGCAAACACCACAAGCTCCGAAGAAGCTTCAAATCTTCTTCCCAGGAGGGATCTGAGAGGAATGAAGAAAGCAAATGTGTCCCAGCCGGAGGGCTAGAGGGTCTGCTGCAGATCATTGCACCACCGATACCTCCGGGGTCTGCAGAGCATCGCTCCTCCACCTCCTGACTGATACACCATGATATATTCTGCAGATTATTATACCACTGACACCTCCAGGGCCTGCAGAGCATCGCTCCTCCACCTTCTGACCGATACACAGTGGTAAATTCTGCAGATTATTACACCACTGACACCTCCGGGGTCTGCAGAGCATCGCTCCTCCACCCCCTGACTGATACACCATGATATATTCTGCAGATTATTATACCACTGATATCTCCAGGGTCTGCAGAGCATCGCTCCTCCACCTCCTGACTGATACACCATGATATATTCTGCAGATTATTACACCACTGACACCTCCAGGGTCTGCAGAGCATCGCTCCTCCACCTCCTGACTGATACACCATGATATATTCTGCAGATTATTACACCACTGACACCTCCAGGTTCTGCAGAGCATCGCTCCTCCATCTCCTGACTGATACACAGTGGTATATTCTGCAGATTATTATACCACTGATACCTCCGGGGTCTGCAGAGCATCGCTCCTCCACCTCCTGGCTGATACACAGTGGTATATTCTGCAGATTATTATACCACTGACACCTCCGGGGTCTGCAGAGCATCGCTCCTCCACCTCCTGGCTGATACACAGTGGTATATTCTGCAGATTATTATACCACTGACACCTCCGGGGTCTGCAGAGCATCGCTCCTCCACCTCCTCACTGATACACAGTGGTATATTCTGCAGATTATTATACCACTGACACCTCCGGGGTCTGCAGATCATCACTCCTCCACCTCCTGGCTGATACACAGTGGTATATTCTGCAGATTATTATACCACTGACACCTCCGGGGTCTGCAGATCATCACTCCTCCACCTCCTGGCTGATACACAGTGGTATATTCTGCAGATTATTATACCACTGATACCTCCGGGATCTGCAGATCATCGCTCCTCCACCTCCTGGCTGATACACAGTGGTATATTCTGCAGATTATTATACCACTGACACCTCCGGGGTCTGCAGAGCATCGCTCCTCCACCTCCTGGCTGATACACAGTGGTATATTCTGCAGATTATTATACCACTGATACCTCCGGGGTCTGCAGATCATCACTCCTCCACCTCCTGGCTGATACACAGTGGTATATTCTGCAGATTATTATACCACTGACACCTCCGGGGTCTGCAGAGCATCGCTCCTCCACCTCCTCACTGATACACAGTGGTATATTCTGCAGATTATTATACCACTGACACCTCCGGGGTCTGCAGATCATCACTCCTCCACCTCCTGGCTGATACACAGTGGTATATTCTGCAGATTATTATACCACTGACACCTCCGGGGTCTGCAGATCATCACTCCTCCACCTCCTGACTGATACACAGTGGTATATTCTGCAGATTATTATACCACTGACACCTCCGGGGTCTGCAGATCATCACTCCTCCACCTCCTGGCTGATACACAGTGGTATATTCTGCAGATTATTATACCACTGACACCTCCGGGGTCTGCAGATCATCACTCCTCCACCTCCTGGCTGATACACAGTGGTATATTCTGCATATTATTATACCACTGACACCTCCGGGATCTGCAGATCATCGCTCCTCCATCTCCTGGCTGATACACAGTGGTATATTCTGCAGATTATTATACCACTGATACCTCCGGGGTCTGCAGATCATCGCTCCTCCATCTCCTGGCTGATACACAGTGGTATATTCTGCAGATCATTATACCACTGACACCTCCGGGGTCTGCAGATCATCGCTCCTCCATCTCCTGGCTGATACACAGTGGTATATTCTGCAGATTATTATACCACTGACACCTCCGGGGTCTGCAGATCATCGCTCCTCCACCTCCTGGCTGATACACAGTGGTATATTCTGCAGATTATTATACCACTGACACCTCCGGGGTCTGCAGATCATCACTCCTCCACCTCCTGGCTGATACACAGTGGTATATTCTGCAGATTATTATACCACTGATACCTCCGGGGTCTGCAGATCATCGCTCCTCCATCTCCTGGCTGATACACAGTGGTATATTCTGCAGATCATTATACCACTGACACCTCCGGGGTCTGCAGATCATCGCTCCTCCATCTCCTGGCTGATACACAGTGGTATATTCTGCAGATTATTATACCACTGACACCTCCGGGGTCTGCAGATCATCACTCCTCCACCTCCTGGCTGATACACAGTGGTATATTCTGCAGATTATTATACCACTGATACCTCCGGGGTCTGCAGAGCATCGCTCCTCCACCTCCTGGCTGATACACAGTGGTATATTCTGCAGATTATTATACCACTGACACCTCCGGGGTCTGCAGAGCATCGCTCCTCCACCTCCTGGCTGATACACAGTGGTATATTCTGCAGATTATTATACCACTGACACCTCCGGGGTCTGCAGAGCATCACTCCTCCACCTCCTGGCTGATACACAGTGGTATATTCTGCAGATTATTATACCACTGACACCTCCGGGATCTGCAGATCATCACTCCTCCACCTCCTGACTGATACACAGTGGTATATTCTGCAGATTATTATACCACTGACACCTCCGGGGTCTGCAGATCATCACTCCTCCACCTCCTGACTGATACACAGTGGTATATTCTGCAGATCATTATACCACTGACACCTCCGGGGTCTGCAGAGCATCGCTCCTCCATCTCCTGGCTGATACACAGTGGTATATTCTGCAGATTATTATACCACTGACACCTCCGGGGTCTGCAGAGCATCGCTCCTCCATCTCCTGGCTGATACACAGTGGTATATTCTGCAGATCATTATACCACTGACACCTCCGGGGTCTGCAGAGCATCGCTCCTCCATCTCCTGGCTGATACACAGTGGTATATTCTGCAGATTATTATACCACTGACACCTCCAGGGTCTGCAGAGCATCGCTCCTCCACCCCCTGACTGATACACAGTGGTATATTCTGCAGATTATTACACCACTGACACCTCCGGGGTCTGCAGAGCATCGCTCCTCCACCTCCTGACTGATACACAGTGGTATATTCTGCAGATCATTATACCACTGACACCTCCGGGGTCTGCAGAGCATCGCTCCTCCATCTCCTGGCTGATACACAGTGGTATATTCTGCAGATCATTATACCACTGACACCTCCGGGGTCTGCAGAGCATCGCTCCTCCACCTCCTGACTGATACACAGTGGTATATTCTGCAGATTATTATACCACTGACACCTCCAGGGTCTGCAGAGCATCGCTCCTCCACCTCCTGACTGATACACAGTGGTATATTCTGCAGATTATTATACCACTGACACCTCCAGGGTCTGCAGAGCATCGCTCCTCCACCTCCTGGCTGATACACAGTGGTATATTCTGCAGATTATTATACCACTGACACCTCCAGGGTCTGCAGATCATCGCTCCTCCATCTCCTCACTGATACACAGTGGTATATTCTGCAGATCATTATACCACTGACACCTCCAGGGTCTGCAGAGCATCGCTCCTCCACCTCCTGGCTGATACACAGTGGTATATAGTGTGCAGGCTGCAGAGCACAGAAATCCGCATCATCAGTGTATTAAGTCGGATCCGTTGATCGTTGCTTTGGTCACCAGTTGTCAGAGTGCAAGCTCCGAGGGCTCAGGCCGTCAGATATTGTATGATCACATAGGGGACTATGGCCGGGTCCCTATATGACACCTCTAGTGCACAGATCTGCGGTGCCAAGGACATCGCTCTCCATTATCCAGCAGGTGGTGGATCTATAGACCCCCTCCCCTTTATCAGGCGCAGGACCCTACAGAGCCACTAGGTGGCAGCCCCCTCCCTCTCCTCCTGCAGACTGGGCTTCAGTCCTGTGTGTTTCCACATTCTCACCACTAGGTGGCAGCCCCCTCCCTCTCCTCCTGCAGACTGGGCTTCAGTCCTGTGTGTTTCCACATTCTCACCACTAGGTGGCAGCCCCCTCCCTCTCCTCCTGCAGACTGGGCTTTAGTCCTGTGTGTTTCCACATTCTCACCACTAGGTGGCAGCCCCCTCCCTCTCCTCCTGCAGACTGGGCTTCAGTCCTGTGTGTTTCCACATTCTCACCACTAGGTGGCAGCCCCCTCCCTCTCCTCCTGCAGACTGGGCTTCAGTCCTGTGTGTTTCCACATTCTCACCACTAGGTGGCAGCCCCCTCCCTCTCCTCCTGCAGACTGGGCTTCAGTCCTGTGTGTTTCCACATTCTCACCACTAGGTGGCAGCCCCCTCCCTCTCCTCCTGCAGACTGGGCTTCAGTCCTGTGTGTTTCCACATTCTCACCACTAGGTGGCGACCTATCTGCACCATAGACCCGCGCATCATTAGCAGGAGAATCACCAGTTTGTGTGATTTTATGTTTATTTTTGTATTTGGTAAAATGTGACAAACTCAGGGAAGATTCCTGATCTCACAAAGAGCTCCGGGATCACATTCATATTACACTGCGCAACAAGCGCCCACTGTGTGAGGTAATGGGTAGAGGTCACCTGCAGTCCCATGTAACACCACAGATAACAGTGATATCTCTGAGTACAGATAATGTAGTAGATGTCACCTGCAGTCCCATGTAACACCACAGATAACACACTGATATCTCTGAGTACAGATTATGTAGTAGATGTCACCTGCAGTCCTATGTAACACCACAGATAACACAGTGATATCTCTGAGTACAGATAATGTAGTAGATGTCACCTGCAGTCCTATGTAACACCACAGATAACACAGTGATATCTCTCTGAGTACAGATAATGTAGATGTCACCTGCAGTCCTATGTAACACCACAGATAACACAGTGATATCTCTGAGTACAGATAATGTAGTAGATGTCACCTGCAGTCCTATGTAACACCACAGATCACACAGTGATATCTCTGAATACAGATAATGTAGTAGATGTCACCTGCAGTCCTATGTAACACCACAGATAACACAGTGATATCTCTGAATACAGATAATGTAGTAGATGTCACCTGCAGTCCTATGTAACACCACAGATAACACAGTGATATCTCTGAGTACAGATAATGTAGTAGATGTCACCTGCAGTCCTATGTAACACCACAGATAACGCAGTGATATCTCTGAGTACAGATAATGTAGTAGATGTCACCTGCAGTCCTATGTAACACCACAGATAACAGTGATATCTCTGAGTACAGATAATGTAGTAGATGTCACCTGCAGTCCTATGTAACACCACAGATAACACAGTGATATCTCTGAGTATAGATAATGTAGTAGATGTCGCCTGCAGTCCTATGTAACACCACAGATAACACAGTGATATCTCTGAGTACAGATAATGTAGTAGATGTCACCTGCAGTCCTATGTAACACCACAGATCACACAGTGATATCTCTCTGAATACAGATAATGTAGTAGATGTCACCTGCAGTCCTATGTAACACCACAGATAACACAGTGATATCTCTCTGAATACAGATAATGTAGTAGATGTCACCTGCAGTCCTATGTAACACCACAGATCACACAGTGATATCTCTGAATACAGATAATGTAGTAGATGTCACCTGCAGTCCTATGTAACACCACAGATAACACAGTGATATCTCTGAATACAGATAATGTAGTAGATGTCACCTGCAGTCCTATGTAACACCACAGATAACACAGTGATATCTCTGAGTACAGATAATGTAGTAGATGTCACCTGCAGTCCTATGTAACACCACAGATAACACAGTGATATCTCTGAGTACAGATAATGTAGTAGATGTCACCTGCAGTCCTATGTAACACCACAGATAACGCAGTGATATCTCTGAGTACAGATAATGTAGTAGATGTCACCTGCAGTCCTATGTAACACCACAGATAACAGTGATATCTCTGAGTACAGATAATGTAGTAGATGTCACCTGCAGTCCTATGTAACACCACAGATAACACAGTGATATCTCTGAGTACAGATAATGTAGTAGATGTCACCTGCAGTCCTATGTAACACCACAGATAACACAGTGATATCTCTGAGTACAGATAATGTAGTAGATGTCACCTGCAGTCCTATGTAACACCACAGATAACAGTGATATCTCTCTGAGTACAGATAATGTAGTAGATGTCTCCTGCAGTCCCATGTAACACCACAGATAACACAGTGATATCTCTGAGTACAGATAATGTAGTAGATGTCTCCTGCAGTCCCATGTAACACCACAGATAACACAGTGATATCTCTCTGAGTACAGATAATGTAGTAGATGTCACCTGCAGTCCTATGTAACACCACAGATAACAGTGATATCTCTCTGAGTACAGATAATGTAGTAGATGTCTCCTGCAGTCCCATGTAACACCACAGATAACACAGTGATATCTCTGAGTACAGATAATGTAGTAGATGTCACCTGCAGTCCTATGTAACACCACAGATAACACAGTGATATCTCTGAGTACAGATAATGTAGTAGACCTCGCCTGCAGTCCTATGTAACACCACAGATGACACCCGCAGTCCTATGTAACACCACAGATGACACCTGCAGTCCTATGTAACACCACAGATGACACCCGCAGTCCTATGTAACACCACAGATGACACCCGCAGTCCTATGTAACACCACAGATGACACCCGCAGTCCTATGTAACACCACAGATGACACCTGCAGTCCTATGTAACACCACAGATGACACCCGCAGTCCTATGTAATTCCTTTTTCCTCGACTTTAGCTTTTCTGATTTATTTTACTATCATTTTACACTTTATATTATTTTTTCCTGACATTTTTATTATTTACACAAAATGGTAACTAAATAGTTTTCCTCTTTAGAAGGAGTTTCCTAGGTCTTCGGGTGATTCCTGATTTGCGGGTGCATCTGGGAACATCACTGCGCGGAGCAGCGGAGCCGTCACAGTGTGTCAGTGCAGGTTGTGTCCTCATTCATGTCACTGTGAACTCTTCATCCTGAATCCAGGGACCCCCATCCCCCACCTGGACCCCCCCGAATCCTGCCGTGTGAAAACACAAAGTGTTACATTAAATAAACGCAGGGATCCGGTTCCCTGTAATGAGCGCAGTGCAGACACATGTGGAAGATATTACCGCAGCCAGAGAAAGAAAGAATGAAAACTGGAAGAAAGGAGAAGTGCAAAAATCAGGTGAATCAATGAATGACAGAAAGCTGGAGAGAGGACAACTCTCAGCATCGCCACTGCTCATGCAGGAGCCATCTGGAGGCTACAGGCTGCAAACTATGACTTGTGAGATGATGGGGGTCGTCCTGGATGATGGGGTCGCCCTTGATGGTGGGGGTCGTCATGGATGATTGGAGCCTCCCTGGATGATGGGGGTCGTCCTGGATGATATGGTCGCTCTCTATGATGGTGGGGTCGTCCTGGATGATGGGGGGGGGGGTCGTTGTGTATGATGGGGGTCGCTGTGTATGATGAGGGTCGCCCTGGATGATGGGAGCCGCCCTGTATGATGGGGGTCGTCCTGGATGATGGCGGTCGCCCCTGATGATGGGGGTCGTCCTGGATGAGGGTCACTCTGTATGATGAGGGTCGTCCTGGATGATGAGGATCGTCCTGGATGATATGGTCGCTCTCTATGATGGTGGGGTCGTCCTGGATGATGGGGGGGGGGGGTCGTTGTGTATGATGGGGGTCGCTGTGTATGATGAGGGTCATCCTGGATGATGGGGGTCGTCCTGGATGATGGGGGGGGGGGGTGTCGTCCTGAATAATGGGGGGGTCGTTGTGTATGATGGGGGTCGTCCTGGATGATGGGGCTCGCTCTGTATGATGGGGGTCGTCTTGGGTGATGGGGGGGTCGTTGTTTATGATGGGGGTCATCCTGGATGATGGGAGCCTCCCTGCATGATGGGTGTCTCTCTGTATGATGGGGGTCGCTCTGAATGATGGGGGTCGTCCTGCTGTTTTCCTCACAGCACGTGTGATATCTCTGAAATTCGATCTTGTAACAGGAGATAAGGCTTTATTATTGTAATCAGCGCTAATAATGAGCAGAAAGGGACCTAATAATTCATCAGAGAATGAAGAGTCTGAAATATTAAATACTCAACTAAATCTGCTCCAACCTCACAGATGAGGAGACCAGATCGCTCCGACATCGTGTCTCCATACAGCCCCACAGGGGATCATTAATCAACTCCGACTACATAATATTATACAGTAATTACCCGTGATCCAAAGTATCCAGAGAAATGTAATGTATGGAGGGAGAATGATCACTGGACACACTGTCACAGACCCTCAGCTCTACAATGACACAGTCTTAAGAAATCCTCATATAAACCGGACAAGACGCAGATAGAAATGTCGCCGAGCTGTGAAGACGCAGATAGAAATGTCGCCGAGCTGTGAAGACGCAGATAGAAATGTCGCCGAGCTGTGAAGACGCAGATAGAAATGTCGCCGAGCTGTGAAGACGCAGATAGAAATGTCGCCGAGCTGTGAAGACGCAGATAGATATGTCGCCGAGCTGTGAAGACGCAGATAGAAATGTCGCCGAGCTGTGAAGACGCAGATAGAAATGTCGCCGAGCTGTGAAGACGCAGATAGAAATGTCGCCGAGCTGTGAAGACGCAGATAGAAATGTCGCCGAGCTGTGAAGACGCAGATAGGAATGTCGCCGAGCTGTGAAGACGCAGATAGAAATGTCGCCGAGCTGTGAAGACGCAGATAGAAATGTCGCCGAGCTGTGAAGACGCAGATAGAAATGTCGCCGAGCTGTGAAGACGCAGATAGAAATGTCGCCGAGCTGTGAAGACGCAGATAGAAATGTCGCCGAGCTGTGAAGACGCAGATAGAAATGTCGCCGAGCTGTGAAGACGCAGATAGAAATGTCGCCGAGCTGTGAAGACGCAGATAGAAATGTCGCCGAGCTGTGAAGACGCAGGACACGATCTTATCATCCACAGACACTATCATTAATAACACAGCCGTGTACACACAATGACACCACATCTGCCTGTGTATATATATATTCATTATCTATCTGTATAAATTAAAGAATAAAATACATGTAAAATACAATAAAGACAATGTTACATTGCGATGATAATAACAACAGCAGATACAATGTGCAGAAATATGAGTGATATTATACGCAATAGAGACAATGTTCAGGGATCACATTGGTACAATATTATGTACAGTGGAGACAATGTTACCATGCAGTGAGATATTACAATATTACGATCTGCAGATATGCAGCGATATGAATATTATACACACTGGATACAATGTGCAGTGAAATATTACAGGCTGTAGATACAGTATTTCCTTCTGCATTGTTCTGATTGATAATATAATATATACAGTGCATGCAATATTTCCACATTATTATTATTATTATTATTATTATTATTTATTATGACTCACAATGAGTCACATCTGACTATTCCAATATTATATACAGTAGATACAATGTTATAATTATATGAATATTACAAGCTGTAGATACGATATTTCCATGTGCAGCGATCTGATTATTACAATTTTATATACAACAGATGCAATGTTGCAATTTGCAGTGATATATTACAATATTACAAGCTGCAGATATGTTTCCACCTGCAGCGATATGAATATACACAGTAGATACAATGTTACAATGTGCAGTGAAATATTACAAGCTGTAGATCCAATATTTCCTTCTGCATTGATCTGATTGATAATATAATATATACAGTAGATACAATGTTTTCACATGCAGTGATCGGACTATTCCAATATTATATACAGAAGATACAATGTTACAATTATATGAATATTGCAAGTTGTAGATACAATATTTCCATGTGATCGATTACAATTTGATACACAGACGACACAATGTTACAATGTGCAGATATTATAATATTACAAGCTGCAGATACAATGTTTTCCTGTGCAGTGATATGAATGATATTATACACAGTAGATACAAAGTGTGCAGTGATCTGATTATTACAATTTTATGTACAAAAGATACAATGTTACAGTATGCAGTGATATATTACAAGCTGCAGATACAATATTTCCTTGTGCAGTGATCTGATTATATAAAGTAGATACAATGTTACAATGATATAAATATTACAAGCTGCAGATACAATGTTTCCTAGTAATATGAATGATATTGAATACAGTAGATATATATTTCATGTGCAGCGATCAAATTATTAAAATTTTATATACAGACGATACAATGTTACAATGTGCAGTGATCTGAATATTACAATATTACAAGCTGCAGATATAATGTTTCCTTCTGCAGTGATATGAATGATATTATACACAGAAGATGCAATATTTCTTGTGCAGCGATCAGATTATTACAATTTATGTACAGACTATACAATGTTACAATATGCAGTGATAAGAATTATAGTATACACAGCAGATACAATGTTACCATAATCTGAATATTACAATATTATACACAGCAGATACAATGTTACAATTATCTTAATAATACAGTATTATGTACAGCAGATACATTGTTTCTATCTGCAGTGATATGATTGATAATATATTGTATATAGCAGATACATTGTTTCTATCTGCAGTGATATGATTGATAATATACTGTATACAGCAGACACAATGTTTCCTTCTGCAGTGATATGATTGATAATATAACATATACAGCAGACACAATGTTACAATTACCTGAATATTACAATATTATGTACAGCAGATACATTGTTTCTATCTGCAGTGATATAATTGATAATATACTGTATACAGCAGATACAATGTTTCCCTCTGCAGTGATATGATTGATAATATACTGTATACAGCAGATACAATGTTTCCTTCTGCAGTGATATGATTGATAATATACTGTATACAGCAGATACAATGTTTCCCTCTGCAGTGATATGATTGATAATATACTGTATACAGCAGATACGATGTTTCCTTCTGCAGTGATATGATTGATAATATACTGTATACAGCAGATACAATGTTTCCTTCTGCAGTGATATATACTGTATACAGCAGATACAATGTTTCCTTCTGCAGTGATATATACTGTATACAGCAGATACAATGTTTCCTTCTGCAGTGATATATACTGTATACAGCAGATACAATGTTTCCTTCTGCAGTGATATATACTGTATACAGCAGATACAATGTTTCCTTCTGCAGTGATATATACTGTATACAGCAGATACAATGTTTCCTTCTGCAGTGATATATACTGTATACAGCAGATACAATGTTTCCCTCTGCAGTGATATGATTGATAATATACTGTATACAGCAGATACGATGTTTCCTTCTGCAGTGATATGATTGATAATATACTGTATACAGCAGATACAATGTTTCCTTCTGCAGTGATATATACTGTATACAGCAGATACAATGTTTCCTTCTGCAGTGATATATACTGTATACAGCAGATACAATGTTTCCTTCTGCAGTGATATATACTGTATACAGCAGATACAATGTTTCCTTCTGCAGTGATATATACTGTATACAGCAGATACAATGTTTCCTTCTGCAGTGATATATACTGTATACAGCAGATACAATGTTTCCTTCTGCAGTGATATATACTGTATACAGCAGATACAATGTTTCCTTCTGCAGTGATATATACTGTATACAGCAGATACAATGTTTCCTTCTGCAGTGCTTGTCCCTGTGACTTCTGCGCTTCTTTATATTTTATGGATTTCGGTGTCTTTATGTTTAAATCTTTTACTTTTCTCCTTTATTTGAAGAAATAAGAAAGAAGGTGGAATTCTTTACCCTGAAGTCCTGGCACTTTGTCTGGAAGCTCATTTGTTGCTGTGATTCTCAGCCGACTCCCGATTGGTTAGAAGTTGGGAAAGGGGGCGTGGCCTTGTGAAAGTAAAAGCTTCACCTCCCTGAAAAAAAGTTTGGAAAGTTTTATCCGAGCTGAGAAGTCGGGATTGAGAAGGGACCAGAGAGCGGAGAACAGCCGGGGCCCGAGCAGCCGGAGCTGGGGAGGAGGATCCCGGCTCTGCACACTCTGGACCGGGGGCTGCAGCGCTATCCTGACCTGAGGGACCCTGGTGTCCAGAACTGCCTCCTGACCTGAGGGACCCTGGTGCCCAGAACTGCCTCCTGACCTGAGGGACCCTGGTGCCCAGAACTGCCTCCTGACCTGAGGGACCCTGGTGCCCAGAACTGCCTCCTGACCTGAGGGACCCTGGTGCCCAGAACTGCCTCCTGACCTGTGGGACCCTGGTGCCCAGAACTGCCTCCTGACCTGTGGGACCCTGGTGCCCAGAACTGCCTCCTTACCTGTGGGACCCTGGTGCCCAGAACTGCCTCCTGACCTGAGGGACCCTGGTGCCCAGAACTGCCTCCTGACCTGAGGGACCCTGGTGCCCAGAACTGCCTCCTGACCTGTGGGACCCTGGTGTCCAGAACTGCCTCCTGACCTGTGGGACCCTGGTGCCCAGAACTGCCTCCTGACCTGTGGGACCCTGGTGCCCAGAACTGCCTCCTGACCTGTGGGACCCTGGTGCCCAGAACTGCCTCCTTACCTGTGGGACCCTGGTGCCCAGAACTGCCTCCTGACCTGAGGGACCCTGGTGCCCAGAACTGCCTCCTGACCTGAGGGACCCTGGTGCCCAGAACTGCCTCCTGACCTGTGGGACCCTGGTGCCCAGAACTGCCTCCTGACCTGTGGGACCCTGGTGCCCAGAACTGCCTCCTTACCTGTGGGACCCTGGTGCCCAGAACTGCCTCCTGACCTGTGGGACCCTGGTGTCCAGAACTGCCTCCTGACCTGTGGGACCCTGGTGCCCAGAACTGCCTCCTGACCTGAGGGACCCTGGTGCCCAGAACTGCCTCCTGACCTGAGGGACCCTGGTGCCCAGAACTGCCTCCTGACCTGAGGGACCCTGGTGCCCAGAACTGCCTCCTGACCTGTGGGACCCTGGTGTCCAGAACTGCCTCCTGACCTGTGGGACCCTGGTGTCCAGAACTGCCTCCTGACCTGTGGGACCCTGGTGCCCAGAACTGCCTCCTGACCTGAGGGACCCTGGTGTCCAGAACTGCCTCCTGACCTGTGGGACCCTGGTGCCCAGAACTGCCTCCTTACCTGTGGGACCCTGGTGCCCAGAACTGCCTCCTGACCTGTGGGACCCTGGTGTCCAGAACTGCCTCCTGACCTGTGGGACCCTGGTGTCCAGAACTGCCTCCTGACCTGAGGGACCCTGGTGCCCAGAACTGCCTCCTGACCTGTGGGACCCTGGTGCCCAGAACTGCCTCCTGACCTGTGGGACCCTGGTGTCCAGAACTGCCTCCTGACCTGAGGGACCCTGGTGCCCAGAACTGCCTCCTGCCCCAGAGGACCCTGGTGCCCACTTCTGCCCTCCTGCCCAGTTGGACCCTGGAATATCCCAGTGTTGTCCCCCTGACCAGCTGGATCCTGGTGCCCATTGTTGCCCCCCATGATGCAGGCTCGTTACTCTGTGGCAGAACACAACGCTCTGGGGGTCGTGCCCTACCTGAGTGAGCAGAACTACTACCGGGCGGCGGGCACCTATGGCCCCATGAGCAGCCCGATGAGCGTGTACCCGGGGCACGAGCAGTACCCTGCGGCCATGAACAGGCCCTACGGACCCTACCACCACCACCAGCCCTCAGCGCCCAAAGACTTGGTGAAGCCCCCCTACAGCTACATCGCCTTGATCACCATGGCCATCCAGAACGCCCCCGAGAAGAAGATCACCCTGAATGGCATCTACCAGTTCATCATGGACCGCTTCCCCTTCTACCGGGAGAACAAGCAGGGCTGGCAGAACTCCATCAGGCACAACCTGTCCCTCAATGAGTGCTTCGTCAAGGTGCCCAGGGACGACAAGAAGCCGGGGAAGGGGTCGTACTGGACCCTGGACCCCGACTCCTACAACATGTTCGAGAATGGCAGCTTCCTGAGGAGGAGGAGGAGGTTCAAGAAGAAGGATGCCAGTAAGGACAAGGAGGACAGACCCCACAAGGAGCAGAGCAAGCTCCAGAGCTCCAGCATGGACCTGCCCAAGGAAGGCCACCAGGAGCACAAGAAGGTCATCATCAAGAGTGAGTCCCCTGAGCTGCCAGTCATCACCAAGGTGGAGAACATGAGTCCTGGGGGTGGCAGTGCCATGCAGGACAGCCCCAGGAGTGTGGCCTCCACCCCATCTGTGTCCACAGAGAGCTCCATCCCCGACCACCACCACCCCTCCAGCAATGGACTCTCAGGCTTCAGTGTGGAGAACATCATGACCCTAAGGACTTCTCCTGGGGAGCTGAGCCCGGTGTCCTGCAGAACAAGTATGGTCCCCTCCTTGCCCATCAGCTATGGCCAAAGCCAGCCCTCCATCTACAGCCAGGCCTGCACACAAGCCATGGACGCTGGGGGGAGCTACCAGTGCAGCATGAGGGCCATGAGCCTGTACACCAGCGACAGATCGGGGCACATGTGTGTGCCCACCACACTGGACGAGGCTGGCACCGACCACCACAACGGGGCCACGTCTCCACTGCACTCCATGAGCCTTAACTCCACGCAGGAAAGTGTCCTGACCTCCAGCCACCAGCAGCAGCAGCAGCAGCAACCAGGAGGGGCATCGGGGCAGACCCCCTCATGGTACCTCAACCACAGTGCGGAGCTCAGCCACCTCTCCGGGCACAGCTTCACCCCCCAGCAGCAGACATTCCCCAATGTTAGAGAGATGTTTACTTCCCACCGCCTGGGCATTGAGGGCTCAGCCCTGGGGGAGCACCAGGTGAGCAGTAATGCCAGCTGCCAGATCCCCTATAGATCCAGCCCCTCCATATACCGCCATAGCGGACCCTACTCTTATGATTGCACTAAATACTGACCCACTACCCCAAAACCCTAATACTAGGAGGTTATTACAAGTAGCTTGCATTCCAGGTGCCAACCATGTGTCCAGGTGCCAACCATGTGTCCAGGTGCCAACCATGTGTCCAGGTGCCAACCATGTGTCCAGGTGCCAATCACGAGTCTATGGGCAACCATCAGCCCTGGTGCCAACCATGTGTCCAGTTGCCGACCATGTGTAGTTGCCAATCATGTGCCCAGGTGCCAACTATTAACTCAGGTGCCACTCATGAGTCCATGTGATCGGGCGCCAATCGTGTCCATGTGCCAAAGATCAGCCCAGGTGCCAATCGTGACCAAGTGCCAACCATGAGGGCATTTCTTCCTTCAACAAGACTTTTGCAAAAAACTGGTGAAATCCAAACAACACAGAATTACTTGAAAATGGAGGAAAAAGGAATGAAAATGAAATGAAAGGGATTATACAAAATGCGAAATGTTAATGTTCCAATGATCGTTCCAATCTACAAAGTCATTACTATTGGTCAGTCGTGTGTGAGGGGCGATCGCTGCCCCCGGGGTCTTCTGTCCTTTTTATTAATATTTAAAGTTGAGTTCACTGGATCCTCTTCTTGTTCGGCCGAGCTTGCACGACCAGTAATCGTCCGTTAGATCGGATCCTGCCGACATCCGTTGGGAAAAGAATTCTACAAACACCACTCTTTTGTCCGTTATTAAATATCTGATGTCTGCCGGATCCGTTCTGACGGATGATTAGCCGACGTGTGGCCTCCATGGTTTCCGTTCTGTTCCATTGTTGCTGAGGTTTCGTCACTTTCTCTCCTGCCCTGTATATAATAATCTACAGACTTTGTTGTGTTTTATTACAGATTATAATAAGTTTATAATTTATTTTCTCCTTCTCTTGCTGGGATGAGCCCCTCCTGTCTGTGTCTTATTATCTCTGTGGTTTATTGTCGGATCCTTTTGCCTTTTTTTATTGTCTGAAATAAACCCTTGTTGGTTCCAGCTCCTGCATCTTCACATGTGCGTCTTATTTATGGGAGGGGCGTGTGGATGCCGGGTTGTCAGGGTTTGTCCTTGGTTGTCAGGGATGGTCAGGGATTATCAGAGATAGTCAGGGATTGCCGGGCATTGTCAGGGGTGGGGGTTGTCAGGTGTAGTCGGGGGTTGTCAGGGGTTGTCAAGTGTAGTCGGGGGTTGTCAGGTGTAGTCGGGGGTTGTCAGGGGTTGTCAAGTGTAGTCGGGGGTTGTCAGGGGTTGTCAAGTGTAGTCGGGGGTTGTCAGGTGTAGTCGGGGGTTGTCAGGTGTAGTCGGGGGTTGTCAGTGGTGGTCTGGGATTGTCAGAGGTTGTCGCTGGTGTTCAGGAGTTGTCAGGGTTGTTGGTGGCATTTATTAGGTGTGGATACTATTCACCTTCCCTGTGATACTTTGTATTTTCCGCAGATCTCACATTTGCTTCTTTGACATTTTAGCATCAGGTTATTTACTTTCTTTGCCACAAAAAATGTGAAAAGCTGTAAAATATCTGAGAACTTCTGCACAATGTTTATTTATGAAGCAGAAACTAAACGATGCAGGAAAATCCCCCAGGATGAGGCCAAACCCTGAAATATCCTCCAATCTGTACCGATAATTCTTTATATAATCCTTCTGCACCCGATAATTCTTTATCCGATATTTCTGTGATACTTTTCTATCCGGTTATTATCCGATTATTATTTTGTTGTACCCGATTATTCCGTATCCGTTACCCCTGTGTCCGATACTCCTGTATCTGATTATAGCCCCCCTCCCCCTCTGTGGCCGCATACCCCACAATATTAGCTGATATTTACTTATTGGGGTCTTTTTATATCTGGCAGTAATTTGTTGTAATTAACAGGACGATTATCGTTCATTTCACTAATGATTTTCATTTGTGCTGATGGAAAAAAAAATAATAGAGAAACAAGATAATTATTTAGTGAAGAAGCACAATATATTCTGCACTAGACGTGAGGCGATTTCCGCTGCATTATGATTGCTGCTCTGCGGGTCTGGAAACGGTAGACTCTGTCAGACACATTCATATTTATCTCCAGGATAATTCTGTACGATAAGATGAGACGATTCCAGTCTGATATGTACTTGTTTCTGGTGTCACACCTGAGATCTGATTGTATTTCTGGACCCCGAATTCTGCTCCATATTCTGTAAATCCCAATTCACATGAGGAGACTGTGCGACATTTCGTTTATGGGGTCGGAGAGAATAGTCACAATTAAGGATTCATGAATGTTGTTATAGAAATCTGCGACATTACTGCGACATTACTGCGACAATTAGAAGAAAAAGCTGCAGAGTAAATAGATGAACGATGAGGGTCTGCAGAGAGGAAAGATGAGGGTCTGCAGAGAGGAAAGATGAGGGTCTGCAGAGAGGAAAGATGAGGGTCTGCAGAGAAGAAAGATGAGGGTCTGCAGAGAGGAAAGATGAGGGGCTGCAGAGAGGAAAGATGAGGGTCTGCAGAGAGGAAAGATGAGGGGCTGCAGAGAAGAAAGATGAGGGTCTGCAGAGAGGAAAGATGAGGGTCTGCAGAGAGGAAAGATGAGGGTCTGCAGAGAGGAAAGATGAGGGTCTGCAGAGAAGAAAGATGAGGGTCTGCAGAGAGGAAAGATGAGGGTCTGCAGAGAGGAAAGATGAGGGTCTGCAGAGAGGAAAGATGAGGGTCTGCAGAGAGGAAAGATGAGGGGCTGCAGAGAGGAAAGATGAGGGTCTGCAGAGAGGAAAGATGAGGGTCTGCAGAGAGGAAAGATGAGGGGCTGCAGAGAGGAAAGATGAGGGGCTGCAGAGAGGAAAGATGAGGGGCTGCAGAGAGGAAAGATGAGGGGCTGCAGAGAGGAAAGATGAGGGTCTGCAGAGAAGAAAGATGAGGGTCTGCAGAGAAGAAAGATGAGGGTCTGCAGAGAGGAAAGATGAGGGTCTGCAGAGAGGAAAGATGAGGGGCTGCAGAGAGGAAAGATGAGGGGCTGCAGAGAAGAAAGATGAGGGTCTGCAGAGAGGAAAGATGAGGGGCTGCAAAGAGGAAAGATGAGGGGCTGCAGAGAGGAAAGATGAGGGTCTGCAGAGATGACCGATGAGGGGCTGCGGAGATGACCGATGAGGGGCTGCAGAGATTAAACGATGAGGGGCTGCAGAGATTAAACAATGAGGGTCTGCAGAGATGACCGATGAGGGTCTGCAGAGATGACCATTGAGGGGCTGCGGGGTCACCATGGCTGCATTATGTATAATCACTGCCCCCCCTCACTACCACTG
>NC_134362.1:211187228-211264433 GCF_048569485.1 Anomaloglossus baeobatrachus
GTGAGACTATGGATTCTTTACTGTACAAGCAGTGAGATTGTGGATTCTTTACTGTACAAGCAGTGAGACTGTGGATTCTTTACTGTACGAGCAGTAAGACTATGGATTCTTTACTGTACAAGCAGTGAGACTATGGATTCTTTACTGTACAAGCAGTGAGATTATGGATTCTTTACTGCACCAGCAGTGAGACTGTGGATTATTTACTGTAAGAGCAGTGAGATTATGGATTCCTTACTGTAAAACAGTGAGACCGTGGATCATTTACTGTAAGAGCAGTGAGATTATGGATTCTTTACTGCACCAGCAGTGAGATTGTGGATTATTTACCGTGCAAACAGTGTGATGAAAGATTATTTATTGTAAATCCAGTAAGATTATGGATTCTTTACTTTGCAAGCAGTGAAATTATGGATTATTTATTGTAAGAGCGGTGAGACTATGGATTATTTACTGTGCAAGCAGTGAAATTATGGATTCTTTACTGTAAGAGCAGTAAATGTACCAATTCTTTATTGTAGGAGAAGTGAGATTATGGATTATTTTCTGTACGAGCAGTAAGACTATAGATTCTTTACTGTACAAGCAGTGAGACTATGAATTCTTTACTGTACAAGCAGTGAGACTATAGATTCTTTACTGTATGAGTGGTGAAACTATAGATTCTTTACTGTATGAGCAGTGAGACTGTGGATTATTTACTGTACGAGCAGTGAAATTATGGATTCTATACTCTACCAGCAGTAAGACTGCGGATTCTTTACTGTACGAGCAGTTAGATTATGGATTCTTTACTGTACGAGCAGTTAGATTATGGATTCTTTACTGTACCAGCAGTTAGATTATGGATTCTTTACTGTACCAGCAGGGAGACTGTGGATTCTTTACTGTATGAGCAGTGAGACTGTGGATTCTTTACTGTACGACCAGTTAGATTATGGATTCTTTACTGTATGAGCAGTGAGACTGTGGATTCTTTACTGTACGAGCAGTTAGATTATGGATTATTTACTGTACCAGCAGTGAGACTGTGGATTCTTTACTGTACGAACAGTTAGATTATGGATTCTTTACTGTTTGAGCAATGAGACTGTGGATTCTTTACTGTTTGAGCAATGAGACTGTGGATTCTTTACTGTTTGAGCAGTGAGACTGTGGATTCTTTACTGTATGAGCAGTGAGACTGTGGATTCTTTACTGTTTGAGCAGTGAGACTGTGGATTCTTTACTGTTTGAGCAGTGAGACTGTGGATTCTTTACTGTATGAGCAGTGAGACTATGGATTCTTTACTGTTTGAGCAGTGAGACTGTGGATTTTTTACTGTTTGAGCAGTGAGACTGTGGATTCTTTACTGTTTGAGCAGTGAGACTGTGGATTCTTTACTGTATGAGCAGTGAGACTGTGGATTCTTTACTGTATGAGCGGTGAGACTGTGGATTCTTTACTGTATGAGCAGTGAGACTGTGGATTCTTTACTGTTTGAGCAGTGAGACTGTGGATTCTTTACTGTATGAGCAGTGAGACTGTGGATTCTTTACTGTATGAGCAGTGAGACTGTGGATTCTTTACTGTTTGAGCAGTGAGACTGTGGATTCTTTACTGTTTGAGCAGTGAGACTGTGGATTCTTTACTGTATGAGCAGTGAGACTATGGATTCTTTACTGTTTGAGCAGTGAGACTGTGGATTTTTTACTGTTTGAGCAGTGAGACGGTGGATTCTTTACTGTTTGAGCAGTGAGACGGTGGATTCTTTACTGTATGAGCAGTGAGACTGTGGATTCTTTACTGTATGAGCAGTGAGACTGTGGATTCTTTACTGTATGAGCAGTGAGACTATGGATTCTTTACTGTATGAGCAGTCAGACTATGGATTCTTTACTGTATGAGCAGTGAGACTGTGGATTCTTTACTGTTTGAGCAGTGAGACTGTGGATTCTTTCCTGTTTGAGCAGTGAGACTGTGGATTCTTTACTGTTTGAGCAGTGAGACTGTGGATTCTTTACTGTAAGAGCAGTGAGATTATGGATTCTTTACTGTACGAGCAGTGAGACTGTGGATTCTTTACTGTATGAGCAGTGAGACTGTGGATTCTTTACTGTAAGAGCAGTGAGATTATGGATTCTTTACTGTACGAGCAGTGATAGGACGTTGATCTGGGGACTCGTCTGATTGCCGTGTGTGGAGTCAGGGAGGAATTTTCCCGTAATATGGAGCTTAGCGTCGGCCCCACGGGGTTTTTTCTTTTTTAGGATCATGTCCGGCTGCAGATTATGGGTTGTACTCAATAGATTTATGTCGACCTAAAATATATGAAATGATGGAAATGAAACAAAGAATAAAAAAGCAACAATCCCTAGAATAAATCAAATCACTTAAAAATCCCGAACACGAAAAAACGGAAATAAATATTTTAAAGTATTGAATTCTTCTACATAGAATAAAAAATAATCCAGGATTAGAGTCACCAGGATTGTGCCGGGGGAGGCCAAAGAAGATATATTGTGTCATCGAGAGGACAGAGAACGCTGCACATGAAGCCGCTGCGATTTGACCCACCAGACCCAAACCCCATCAAGCTTCTGATCTACATGATACATTATAGTCACTGTGATGATGGACGTCTCAGCTTCTCTGCTGCAGCTCAAATATATAAAGCCGGAGCCTGTACATTTATCAGAATGTACCAAAACAAGCGCAGATTATAGTAAAGGTGAGAATATCTGCACCGCGTCCCTGTATTCAGAGGCGTCCAAACATATAAATATATATAATATGTGCAAAAAGCAAAGCAAAACCACAAACACCCACAGATCCATAAACTGACTATACACAATATATACCCAAATACTGACAGATATCCAGACACTCATATATACTATATACTTACTCCCATATATCCATATCCAAACACTCATATATACTATATACCCACTCCCATATATCCATATCCAAACACTCATATATACTATATACCCACTCCCATAGATCCATATCCAAACACTCATATATACTATATACCCACCCCCATATATCTATATCCAAACATTCATATACATACTATTTACCCACTCCCATATATCCATATCCAAACACTCATATATACTATATACCCACTCTCATATATCCATATCCAAACATTCATATATATTATATACCCACTCCCATATATCCATATCAAAACACTCATATATACTATATACCCACTCCCATATATCCATATCCAAACACTCATATATACTATATATCCACTCCCATATATACATACCCAAACACTCATATATTCTATATACCCACTCCCATATATACATACCCAAACACTCATATATACTCTATACCCACTCCCATATATCCATATCAAAACACTCATCTATACTATATACCCACTCCCATATATCCATATCCAAACACTCATATATACTATATATCCACTCCCATATATACATACCCAAACACTCATATATACTATATACCCACTCCCATATTTCCATATCAAAACACTCATATATACTATATACGCACTCCCATATATCCATATCAAAACACTCATATATTATATACCCACTCTCATATATCCATATCCAAACACTCATATATACTATATACCCACTCCCATATATCCATATCAAAACACTCATATATTCTATGTACCCACTCCCATATATCCATATCAAAACACTCATATATACTATATACCCACTTTTATATATCTATATCCAAACATTCATATACATACTATATACCCACTCCCATATATCCATATCCAAACACTCATATATACTATATACCCACTCTCATATATCCATATCCAAACATTCATGTATATTATATACCCACTCTCATATATCCATATCCAAACACTCATATATACTATATACCCACTCCCATATATCCATATCAAAACACTCATATATACTATATACCCACTCCCATATATCCATATCAAAACACTCATATATACTATATACCCACTTCTATATATCTATATCCAAACATTCATATACATACTATATACCCACTCCCATATATCCATATCCAAACACTCATATATACTATATACCCACTCTCATATATCCATATCCAAACATTCATATATATTATATACCCACTCTCATATAGCCATATCCAAACACTCATAGATACTATATACCCACTCCCATATATCCATATCTAAAAACTCATATATACTATATACCCACTCCCATATATCTATATCCAAACACTCATATATACTATATATCCACTCCCATATATACATATCCAAACACTCATATATACTATATATCCACTCCCATATATACATATCCAAACACTCATATATATTATATACCCACACCCATATATCCATATCAAAACACTCATATATACTATATACCCACTCACATATAGCTATATCCAAACACTCATATATACTATATATCCACTCCCATATATACATATCCAAACACTCATATATATTATATACCCACACCCATATATCTATATCCAAACATTGATATATACTATATACCCACTCCCATATATCCATATTCAAACACTCATATATATACTATATACCCACTCCCACATGTATCATAAACCGTCAATCATCCATATAGGACACATCACGCTGACTTTCATTATACAATCCATATGTTCAATTCCGTCTAAATCGTACTTTTCAACACAGTTATAGAACAGGAAACCAGAAATAACACTGCAAGACTGGAGATAGCAGCATGTGACATGTCTGTACCCAATACCAGACACTGGAGGCGCTACAGGATATTATGTATCATCTGCTCTATATATCTGCAACAATCTGAAATCCTGTGTACGAAGAATTGTCATTCTCCAAAACCTAAATACAAATAGTATAATAGAATAAGAATATAACAACTATAATACTGCTCCTATGTACAAGAATATAACTGCTATAATACTGCCCCTATGTACAAGAATATAACTACTATAATGCTGCCCCTATGTACAAGAATATAACTACTATAATACTGCCCCTATGTACAAGAATATAGCTTCTATAATACTGCCACTATGTACAGGAATATATCTACTATAATACTTTCCCTATGTTCAAGAATATAACTAGTATAATACTGCTCCTATGTACAAAAATATAACTACTATAATACTGCCCCCTATGTACAAGAATATAACTACTATAATACTGCTCCTATGTACAAGAATATAACTACTATAATACTGCCCCTATGTACAAGAATATAACTACTATAATACTGCTCCTTTGTACAAGAATATAACTACTATAATACTGCTCCTATGTACAAGAATATAACTACTATAATACTGCTCCTATGTACAAGAATATAACTACTATAATACTGCTCCTATGTACAAGAATATAACTACTATAATACTGCTCCTATGTACAAGAATATAACTACTATAATACTGCTCCTATGTACAAGAATATAACTACTATAATACTGCCCCTATGTACAAGAATATAACTACTATAATACTGCCCCTATGTACAAGAATATAACTACTATAATACTGCTCCTATGTACAAGAATATAACTACTATAATACTGCCCCTATGTACAAGAATATAACTACTATAAGACTGCCCCCTATGTACAAGAATATAACTACTATAATACTGCTCCTATGTACAAGAATATAACTACTATAATACTGCTCCTATGTACAAGAATATAACTACTATAATACTGCTCCTATGTACAAGAATATAACTACTATAATACTGCCCTCTATGTACAAGAATATAACTACTATAATACTGCTCCTTATGTACAAGAATATAACTACTATAATACTGTCCCTATATACAGGAATATAACTACTATAATACTGCCCCTGTATACAGGAATATAGTTACTATAATACTGACCCCTATGTACAAGAATATAACTACTATAATACTGCTCCTATGTACAAGAATATAACTACTATAATACTGCCTCCTATATACAGGAATATAACTACTATAATACTGCCCCCTATGTACAAGAATATAACTACTATAATACTGCCCCTATGTACAAGAATATAACTACTATAATACTGCTCCTATGTACAAGAATATAACTACAATAATACTGCCTCCTATATACAGGAATATAACTACTATAATACTGCCCCCTATGTACAAGAATATAACTACTATAATACTGCCCCTATATACAATAATATAACTGCTATAATACTGCCCCTATGTACAAGAATATAACTACTATTATACTGCCCCTATGTACAAGAATATAACTACTATAATACTGCCCCCTATGTACAAGAATATAACTACTATAATACTGCCCCTATGTACAAGAATATAACTACTATAATAATGCCCCTATATACAAGAATATAACTGCTATAATACTGCCCCCTATGCACAAGAATATAACTACTATAATACTGCCCCCTATATACAGGAATATAACTACTATAATACTGCCTCGTATGTACAAGAATATATCTACTATAATACTGCCCCTATATACAGGAATATAACTACTATAATACTGCCCCTATATACAAGAATATAACTACTATAATACTGCCCCTATATACAAGAATATAACTACTATAATACTGCCCTCTATGTACAAGAATATATCTACTATAATACTGCCCCTATATACAAGAATATAACTACTATAATACTGCCCCCTATATACAAGAATATAACTACTATAATACTGCCCCTATATACAAGAATATATCTACTATAATACTGCCCCCTATGTACAAGAATATAACTACTATAATACTGCCCCTATGTACAAGAATATAACAATATAACTACTATAATACTGCCCCTATATACAAGAATATAACTACTATAATACTGCTCCTATGTACAAGAATATAACTACTAAAATACTGCCCTCTATATACAAGAATATAACTACTATAATACTGCCCTCTATGTACAAGAATATAACTACTATAATACTGCCCCTATGTACAAGAATATAACTACTATAATACTGCCCCCTATATAAAAGAATATAACTACTATAATACTGCCCCCTATATACAGGAATATAACTACTATAATACTGCCTCCTATATACAGGAATATAACTACTATAATACTGCCCCCTATGTACAAGAATATAACTACTATAATACTGCCCCTATGTACAAGAATATAACTACTATAATACTGCCCCCTATGTACAAGAATATAACTACTATAATACTGCCCCTATGTACAAGAATATAACTACTATAATACTGCCCCCTATATAAAAGAATATAACTACTATAATACTGCCCCCTATATACAGGAATATAACTACTATAATACTGCCTCCTATATACAGGAATATAACTACTATAATACTGCCCCCTATGTACAAGAATATAACTACTATAATACTGCCCCCTATGTACAAGAATATAACTACTATAATACTGCCCCTATGTACAAGGATATAACTACTATAATACTGCCCGCTATATACAGGAATATAACTACTATAATACTGCCCCTATATACAAGAATATAACTACTATAATACTGCCCCTATATACAAGAATATATCTACTATAATACTGCCCCTATGTACAAGAATATAACTACTATAATACTGCTCCCTATGTACAAGAATATAACTGCTATAATACTGCCCCTATGTACAAGAATATAACTACTATAATATTGCCCCTATATACAAGAATATATCTACTATAATACTGCCCCCTATGTACAAGAATATAACTACTATAATACTGCTCCTTTGTACAAGAATATAACTACTATAATACTGCCCCTATATACAAGAATATAACTACTATAATACTGCCCCTATATATAAGAATATAACTACTATAATACTGCCCCCTATATACAAGAATATAACTACTATAATACTGCCCCTATATACAAGAATATAACTACTATAATACTGCCCCCTATGTACAAGAATATAACTACTATAATACTGCCCCTATATACAAGAATATAACTACTATAATACTGCTCCTATGTACAAGAATATAACTACTATAATACTGCCCTCTATGTACAAGAATATAACTACTATAATACTGCCCTCTATGTACAAGAATATAACTACTATAATACTGCCCCCTATGTACAAGAATATAACTACTATAATACTGCCCCCTATATACAGGAATATAACTACTATAATACTGCCCCTATATACAAGAATATAACTACTATAATACTGCCCTTATGTACAAGAATATAACTACTATAATACTGCCCCCTATATAAAAGAATATAACTACTATAATACTGCCCCCTATATACAGGAATATAACTACTATAATACTGCCCCTATATACAAGAATATAACTACTATAATACTGCCCCTATGTACAAGAATATAACTACTATAATACTGCCCCCTATATAAAAGAATATAACTACTATAATACTGCCCCCTATATACAGGAATATAACTACTATAATACTGCCCCTATGTACAATAATATATCTACTATAATACTGCCCTCTATGTACAAGAATATAACTACTATAATATTGTCCCCTATGTACAAGAATATAACTACTATAATACTGCCCCTATGTACAAGAATATAACTACTATAATACTGCCCCTATATACAAGAATATAACTACTATAATACTGCCCCTATGTACAAGAATATAACTACTATAATACTGCCCCTATGTACAAGAATATAACTACTATAAT
Source organism: Anomaloglossus baeobatrachus (assembly GCF_048569485.1). Lineage (NCBI taxonomy): Eukaryota > Metazoa > Chordata > Amphibia > Anura > Aromobatidae > Anomaloglossus > Anomaloglossus baeobatrachus. The sequence goes on from NC_134362.1 coordinate 211,195,908, forward strand.
ACTGCTCCTATGTACAAGAATATAACTACTATAATACTGCCCCCTATGTACAAGAATATAACTACTATAATACTGCCCCTATGTACAATAATATATCTACTATAATACTGCCCTCTATGTACAAGAATATAACTACTATAATACTGCCCCCTATATACAGGAATATAACTACTATAATACTGCCCCTATGTACAAGAATATATCTACTATAATACTGCCCTCTATGTACAAGAATATAACTACTATAATATTGTCACTATGTAACAGAATATAACTGCAATAATACTGCTCTTATAGATGATCTTGAGTTGCCTGATGCAGTTTTCTGCTCTTTTTCTCATGCCTTTCCTCTATAGTTGGGACATTTTGGAGTTCAGCTCTGGATCCCTCTCTACATCTGTGATTTCCTCCATTTCTGGGACGAGCACAGGACATGTCTTGGTGCATTCTGTGTGCTGTGTGCAGTATTAGTGCACTGTGTGGCGGTAGATGCAGTGTGTTACACTATCACTGGTCGCCTACAGGGGGCGTCCTGTGATACTTGTGTCTACTCAGCTTGTTACAGTCTGATATTTACGCTCTTGTCTGATACTTGGAGAAACTCAGATCTGACATAAACAGAAGAATTTTTCTGAGACACTTAATGTAAAGCCCCATCTTAAGGACACATTGGATCCTCTTCTTCCATCAGTGTGAGCTGTTTTTCTCTGGTATCAGCCAGTTTGTTTCCTGACCATGCCTTCCATCAGCAGCAGACACCACAGACATTTTGACCAGCTCTTGGGGTGCCATACACTCTACATACACTACCCGTACATTCCCCATACATTCTCCATACATTCCCCATACACTCTCCATACATTCCCCATATAGTCTCCATACATTCCCCATACACTCTCCATACATTCACCATACACTCTCCATACATTCCCCATACACTCTCCATACATTCCCCATACACTCTCCATACATTCCCCATACACTCTCCATACATTCCCCATACACTCTCCATACATTCCCCGTACACTCTCCATACATTCCCCATACACTCTCCATACATTCCCCATACACTCTCCATACATTCCCCATATAGTCTCCATACATTCCCCATACACTCTCCATACATTCACCATACACTCTCCATACATTCCCCATACACTCTCCATACATTCCCCATACACTCTCCATACATTCCCCATACACTCTCCATACATTCCCCATACACTCTCCATACATTCCCCATACACTCTCCATACATTCCCCATACACTCTCCATACATTCCCCGTACACTCTCCATACATTCCCCATACACTCTCCATACATTCCCCATACACTCTCCATACATTCCCTATATAGTCCCCATACATTCCCCATGCATTCCCCATACACTCTCCATACATTCCCCATACACTCTCCATACATTCCCCATACACTCTCCATACATTCCCCATACACTCTCCATACATTCTCCATACACTCTCCATACATTCCCCATACACTCTCCATACATTCCCCATATAGTCCCCATACATTCCCCATGCATTCCCCATACACTCTCCATACATTCCCCATATAGTCTCCATACATTCCCCATACACTCTCCATACATTCCCCATACACTCTCCATACATTCCCAATACACTCTCCATACATTCCCCATATAGTCTCCATACATTCCCCATACACTCTCCATACATTCCCCATACACTCTCCATACATTCCCCATATAGTCTCCATACATTCCCCATACACTCTCAATACAGTTCCTATATAGTCCCCATACATTCCCCATACACTCCCATACAGTCCTCATACACTCTCCATACATTCCCCATACACTCTCCAGACATTCCCCATACACTCTCCATACATTCCCCATATAGTCTCCATACATTCCCCATACACTCTCAATACATTCCCTATATAGTCTCTATACATTTCCCATACACTCCCATACATTCCCCATACACTCTCCATACATTCCCCATACATTCTCCATACATTCCCCATACACTCTCCACACATTCCCCATATAGTCTCCATACATTCCCCATACATTCCCCATACACTCTCCATACATTCCCCATACACTCTCCATACATTCCCCATACACTCTCCATACATTCCCCATACACTCTCCACACATTCACCATACACTCTCCATACATTCCCCATACATTCCCCATACACTCTCCATACATTCTCCATACATTCTCCATACATTCCCCATACACTCTCCACACATTCCCCATACACTCTCCATACATTCCCCATACATTCCCCATACACTCTCCATACATTCTCCATACATTCTCCATACATTCCCCATACACTCTCCACACATTCCCCATACACTCTCCATACATTCCCCATACATTTCCCATACACTCTCCATACATTCCCCATATAGTCTCCATATATTCTCCATACACTCTCCATACATTCCCCATACACTCTCCATACATTCCCCATACACTCTCCATACATTCCCCATATAGTCTACATACATTCCCCATACATTCCGCCTACACTCTCCATACATTCCCCATATAGTCTCCATACATTCCCCATACACTCTCAATACATTCCCCATATATTCCCCATACACTCTCCATACATTCCCCATACACTCTCCATACATTCCCCATCCATTCTCCATATTCTCCCCATACATTCCTCATACACTAACCATTCATTCCCCATACACTCTCGATACATTCCCCATATAGTCTCCATACATTCCCCATAAACTCTCAATACATTCCCCATATATTCCCCATACACTCTCCATACATTCCCCATACACTCTCCATACATTCCCCATCCATTCTCCATATTCTCCCCATACATTCCCCATACCTTGCCCATACACTCACTGTACATTCCCCATGCACTCTTCATACATTCCCCATACATTGCCCATACACTCACCATTCATTCCCTATGCACTCTGCATACATTCCTCATACACTAACCATTCATTCCCCATGCACTCTCCATACATTACCCATACATTACCCATACACTCCTCATAAATTCCCTATACACTCTCCATACATTCCCCATACCCTTTCCATACGTTCCCCATGCATTCTCCATATTCTCCCCATACATTCCTCATACACTCACCATACATTTCCATACACTCTCCACACATTCCCCATACATTCCCCATACACTCTCCATACATTCCCCATATAGTCTCCATATATTCCCCATACACTCTCCATACATTCCCCATACACTCTCCATACATTCCCCATACACTCTCCATACATTCCCCATATAGTCTACATACATTCCCCATACATTCCGCCTACACTCTCCATACATTCCCCATATAGTCTCCATACATTCCCCATACACTCTCAATACATTCCCCATATATTCCCCATACACTCTCCATACATTCCCCATACACTCTCCATACATTCCCCATCCATTCTCCATATTCTCCCCATACATTCCTCATACACTAACCATTCATTCCCCATACACTCTCCATACATTCCCCATATAGTCTCCATACATTCCCCATACACTCTCAATACATTCCCCATATATTCCCCATACACTCTCCATACATTCCCCATACACTCTCCATACATTCCCCATCCATTCTCCATATTCTCCCCATACATTCCCCATACCTTGCCCATACACTCACTGTACATTCCCCATGCACTCTTCATACATTCCCCATACATTGCCCATACACTCACCATTCATTCCCTATGCACTCTCCATACATTCCTCATACACTAACCATTCATTCCCCATGCACTCTCCATACATTACCCATACATTACCCATACACTCCCCATAAATTCCCTATACAATCTCCATACATTCCCCATACCCTTTCCATACGTTCCCCATGCATTCTCCATATTCTCCCCATACATTCCTCATACACTCACCATACATTTCCATGCACTCTCCATACATTCCCCATACATTATCCGTACACTTCCCATACATTCACCATACACTCTCCATACCTTCCCCATAGACTCTCCATACATTGCCCATACACTCTCCATACATTCCCCATGCACTCTCCATATATTCCTCTTACACTCTCCATACAATCCCCATACACTCTCCATACATTCCCCATACACTCTCCATACATTCCCCATACACTCTCCATACATTCCCCATACATTCCCCATACACTCCCCATACACTCCCCATACACTCTCCATACACTCCCCATACACTCTCCATACACTCCCCATACACTCCCCATACACTCCCCATACATTCCCCATACATTCCCCATACACTCCCCATACACTCCCCATACACTCCCCATACACTCTCCATACACTCTCCATGCATTCCCCATGCACTCTCCATACATTCCCCATACACTCTCCATACACTCCCCATACACTCCCCATACACTCTCCATACACTCTCCATGCATTCCCCATGCACTCTCCATACATTCCCCATACATTCCCCATACACTCCCCATACACTCCCCATACACTCTCCATACACTCCCCATACACTCCCCATACACTCCCCATACATTCCCCATACATTCTCCATACACTCCCCATACACTCCCCATACATTCCCCATACACTCTCCATACATTCCCCATACATTCCCCATACACTCCCCATACACTCCCCATACACTCTCCATACACTCTCCATACACTCCCCATACATTCCCCATACACTCCCCATACACTCCCCATACACTCTCCATACATTCCCCATACACTCCCCATACACTCCCCATACACTCCCCATACACTCCCCATACATTCCCCATACACTTCGCATACATTGCCCATATATTTCCCATACACTCCCCATACATTCCACATTTACTCTCCATGCATTCCCCATACACTCCCCATACATTCCCCATACACTCTCCATACACTCTCCATACACTCCCCATACACTCTCCATACACTCCCCATACACTCCCCATACACTCCCCATACATTCCCCATACACTCTCCATACACTCCCCATACACTCCCCATACACTCCCCATACACTCTCCATACACTCCCCATACACTCCCCATACACTCCCCATACATTCCCCATACACTCTCCATACATTCCCCATACACTCCCCATACACTCCCCATACACTCCCCATACACTCCCCATACATTCTCCATACACTCTCCATACACTCCCCATACACTCCCCATACATTCCCCATACACTTCGCATACATTGCCCATATATTTCCCATACACTCCCCATACATTCCCCATACACTCCCCATATATTCCCCATACACTCCCCATATATTCCCCATGCACTTCGCATACATTGCCCATATATTTCCCATATACTCCCCATACATTAACCATACAAGTCTCATACACTCCTTATATAACTTCCTGGCCTATATACAGTGTATATACAATCCGTATACTACCCCATTGAGCTGCGGCCACATCTGTCAGGGGCTGGGCCGGTACCTTGATTACAATATTAGATGAGTAAGGGCCGTGGGTTTATACAGAGCTCATCACACAGGGATAATGTAAGCAGGGCCCAGCTGTGTGCACTTGTAAAGTTGTTATAATCCCCCTCTGTGCTATAAACAGGAAAGTAGATATTATGGAGTCTCAGGCGGCATCCACAAATAATGAAACGCTCCTCTGCAGCCGCCGCCAAGTCCCCTCTCCGTAACCCCAATGTACGGAAACCGAAGTGTAAGAGATGGTCCACCCCAAACCCTACAAGGTGACACCCCACAATGTGACACTCCCAATGTGACACCCCCAATGTGACACCTCATTATGTGACACCCCACTATGTGACACCCCCAATGTGACACCTCATTATGTGAAACCCCACTATGTGACACCCCACTCTGTGACACCCGACAATGTGACACCCCACTCTGTGACATCTCACAATGTGACATGCATCTATGTGACACCCCACTATGTGACACTCCACAATGTGACACCCCACTATGTTACAACCCCAATATGACAACCCCCACTGTGACACTCCACAATGTGACATCCCCAATGTGACACCCCCAATATGAGATCCCCCAATGTGACACCCTACAACATGAAACCCCACTATGTGACACCTCACTATGTGACACCCCACTATGTGACAACCCAGAATATGACACCCCCAATGTGACACCCCACAATGTGACATCCCACAAATGTGACACCCCACAATATGACACCCCACAATGTGACACCCCACAATGTGACACCCCACTATGTGACACCCCACAATATGACACCCCACAATGTGACACCCCACTATGTGACACCCCACAATATGACACCCCACAATGTGACACCCCCAATGGGACACCTCACAATGTGACACCCCACTATGTGACACCCTACAACATGAAACTCCACAAAATGAAACCCCACAACGTGACACCCTATGTGACACTCCACAATGTGACAACCTACTATGTGACACCCTACAACATGAAACACCACAAAATGACACCCACCAATGTGACACCCCACTATGTGACACACCACAATGTAACACCCTACTATGTGATACCCTACAACATGAAACCCCACAAAATGACACCACACTATGTGACACCCACAATGTGAAACCCCACGTTTTTAACACCCCACTATGTGATACCCCACAATGTGACACCCCACTATGTTACACATTGCTATGTGTCACTCTATAACATGAAACCCCTCAAAATGACACCCCACTATGTGACACCCCGCAATGTGACACCCACTATTTGACACCTCACAATTTTACACAGCTCAATGTGACACCCTCAATGTGATACTCCACAATGTAACCCCCTAAACATGAAACCCTACAAAATGGCACCCCATAGTATGCACCCTATCATGTGAATTCCTATGTGACACCTCACAACATGACGTCCTACAATGTAATATTCCCAAAACATGAAATCCTACAAGACACTTTAAATAACATGACACCCTACAAAGTGACGCTGAATATGACACCCCTCAATGCAAAACCTCCCAACAGAAAACCCTACCCAACACTGGGAACAACAACTCCAAACCTATAAAATGAAATTCCAACGTGAAGACCCCACAAAAAGGCACCTGCCGACATCACCACAGTGCTGGACCCTGGCACCCTGCAAACCCTTCACAACTGCCCAACCACCATGACACCCCGCAATTTCATACAGCAAACCACAAGAAAAATCCCCAAATAAAATTCCCATAACATAAACTCCTACTGGACACCCCTAATAATAATAATAATATCCGGGTTTTTCCACTGCACAATCCATATTGTGAGAAAAATACATTTCTCAGCAGATACAAGTTGGCTTCTTGCACAGGGGTCATGTAATAATGTGTGGCAGGATGCAGCATCACCTGCAATGCATGGCCGCTGCGGACATTGCTGCTGCAGATCTGCTCCCTGTGCACAGTCTGTTTGCTCCTCAGTGCAGATACAATTTAATTTCAGCCAGATCTGATTGTTACAATTTATGCAGATTCTGAATTGTACAATCTTCTCAGGAGCTGATTTTCTGATGTATTTTCACCATTTTTAACACAATGTTTGCATTTTTTGCAGAATGTTTGTACTTTTATGCAATCAGTGTATGATCAACTCAATTCTAGCAAATGTTCCCTGAGTGTGGAGATAGGGGAGGAAATGATAGCTTTATCCTCAGCACCAGCCCTGAAATATTTACAGAAGTTTAATTGTACAATTATTAAACAATTTATTGCTTCTTGCTACAAAACCTGAGGGTCCAACATCAATGGATAAATGAGTGATCCAAACAGGAGCAATATTATCACTAGCAGGTGATAGATGCTGAACTGCATCAGAGATTGTAATAAGCTATAGAATGTTTAATATGCTATAGTCTACATGTGATACAATGTTATAAACTGTAATCAATTCTATATATGAACGATTACTGTATATGGGATAAGCGATACAGTGTAATGCTTCATTGTAGAATTCAATTATATATATATGAAAATATATATTATAATATATGATATGATGTAATAGTGTACGATATGATACTACACTGTTTCAGACTGTAGTGACTGATATATATAACAGGTTGCAAGTGATATATTCACATATCTCATATGTAATCTGTCACCTCTATCATATATATGATGTATTCTAATAGATGATACAATATCCCATGTGATAAGTGATACAATGTAGTGCATCATTTTAGACTAATAAAAAAAAAAAATATATATATATATATATATATATATATATAGATATATCTATATATATATATATATATATATATATATATATATTAATACATATGATGGATAGTAGATGATACAATTGATACAAATGTTGCAGGCTGCACTGGGGGATACGTATGACAGATTATACACTGTAATTGTATATATGTGTATACTGTATGATAGGTGATGCAGTGTTGCAGACTGCAGTGAGTGATACATTTAACAGATAAGTGATAAATTATACAAAGTATGTATATATATATACACACCTTAGGTGATGCAGTTGGCACTGTGTTGCAGGCTGCAGTGGGTGATTACTATGACAGATTAAACACTGTAATAATATATATTTGACAGGTGATGCAGTTTTTCAGGGTTGCTTTGGCTGACACATTTTATGTGATAAATGATACAATGTAACAATGCCACATTATACACTATAATTATACAGTATATATTACGTGATGCAGTTGACACAATGTTGCAGATGGCAGTGTGTGATAGACACATATCTGATAGGTGGTGCAGTTTTGCAGGCTGTATTGGGAGATGCATATAACAGATCATAAGTGATAAATGATACAATGTGATGGTACATTATACACTGCAATTTTATATATATACGCACATACGTATCAAACACTGATTGGGTGATGCAGTTGGACAATGCTGCAGGCTGCAGTGAGTGATGCATATGACATGTTCTATGCGATAAATGATACAATGTGGCAATTGCTACATTATACCGTGTAGCTACTTGTGATGCAGTTGTGCAGGCTTCTGTGGGTGTTTTATATATATATATATATATATATATATATATATATATATATATATATATATATATATATATATATATATATATATCTGATGGGTGACTTAGTTTTGCCGGCTGCAGTGGGCGATATATAAATATACGTATATCTGTCATAGAAGGTGCAATTTTTCAGGCTTCGGTGGGTGATATATATTTATCTGATACGGCTTTTTGGCTGCAGAGGTCAATGCTTTGTCTCTCAGCTCCACCCCTCTCCTCATCCCTCGGAGCCGCAGCGCAGCCGCATGATATATATATATATATATATATATATATATATATATATATATATATATATATATATATATATATATATGATAGGTGACACAGTTTTTTGGCTGCAGTGGGGGATGCTCTGTCTCTCAGATGCCCTCCCTTCATCCCCCGGAGCCGCAGCGCAGCCGCATGGTGTGAATGCCCCTGCACAGGTGGCAGTGGGTGATACATATATATCTGATGGGTGGCACAGATTTTTGGCTGCAGTGGGGGATGCTCTGTCTCTCAGCTGCCCTCCCCTCGTCCCCTGGAGCCGCAGCGCAGCCGCATGGTGTGAATGCCTCTGCACAGGCGGCAGTGGGTGATATACCTACTATATATAAATATATGTATATAATTGGTGACACAGCTGTTTGGCTGCAGTGGGGGATGCTCTGTCTCTCAGATGCCCTCCCCTCATCCCCTGGAGCCGCAGCGCAGCCGCATGGTGTGAATGCCCCTGCACAGGCGGCAGTGGGTGATATACCTACTATATATATATGTATGTATATAATTGGTGACACAGCTGTTTGGCTGCAGTGGGGGATGCTCTGGCTCTCAGATGCCCTCCCCTCATCCCCTGGAGCCGCAGCGCAGCCGCATGGTGTGAATGCCTCTGCACAGGCGGCAGTGGGTGATATACCTACTATATATATATATGTATGTATATAATTGGTGACACAGCTGTTTGGCTGCAGTGGGGGATGCTCTGGCTCTCAGATGCCCTCCCCTCATCCCCTGGAGCCGCAGCGCAGCCGCATGGTGTGAATGCCCCTGCACAGGCGGCAGTGGGTGATATACCTACTATATATATATGTATGTATATAATTGGTGACACAGCTGTTTGGCTGCAGTGGGGGATGCTCTGTCTCTCAGCTGCCCTCCCCTCGTCCCCTGGAGCCGCAGCGCAGCCGCATGGTGTGAATGCCTCTGCACAGGCGGCAGTGGGTGATATACCTACTATATATAAATATATATATATATATATATATAATTGGTGACACAGCTGTTTGGCTGCAGTGGGGGATGCTCTGTCTCTCAGATGCCCTCCCCTCATCCCCTGGAGCCGCAGCGCAGCCGCATGGTGTGAATGCCCTCCCTTCATCCCCTGGAACCGCAGCGCAGCCGCATGGTGTGAATGCCCTCCCTTCATCCCCTGGAACCGCAGCGCAGCCGCATGGTGTGAATGCCCCTGCACAGGCGGCTCTCGGGCTGCGGCGGCTCCAGTGCTCCTCTGTGTGAATGGTGGACGTGAGATGTCAGGCAGCCGATCCTGCAGTTTATGTATTGGGTGCCCGGAAAATTTCCCAAACAAACACAGCTTGATTCTTCTTGGGTGGGCGACTTATCAACAGACTAATTTCCTAAACAAATGGGGGCCGCTACCTCGGACACGTGGACTCGCTGCTCGGAGCCTCTCTGTTGCAGGGATATTGTAATTAATGTGGGTGGGCTGAGAATCGCCGAATGTTTATCATAGACAATTTATTTTCCAGCGCTAAGTCAACATAAAATCGCAAACTTCCAGCGTTATTGAATGTTTGGAAGCAATGAAGAAGGGCCAGGCAGGGAGCAGGCAGCAGGCAGGCACACAGCTCGGGACCGGAGGGCTCCACTGCCGCCATGAGCCGCCTGTACGACCACCGACCACCGATGGGCACTGACAGACCCCCTCTGCTCTACCTCTATGGCGCAGACAGGACCCTCCTGCCCACCCTGGGCTTTGCACCCACCATCAGCAGGCAGGAGCCCCCCCAGAAGCCTCCGTACAGCTACATCGCCCTGATAGCCATGGCCATAAAGGGGTCTCCAGAGCACAGGGTGACCCTGAATGGCATCTACCAGTTCATCATGGACCGCTTCCCCTTCTACCACGACAACAAGCAGGGCTGGCAGAACTCCATCAGGCACAACCTGTCCCTCAATGACTGCTTCATCAAGGTGCCCAGAGAGAAGGGGCGACCCGGGAAGGGCTCCTACTGGACCCTGGACCCCAAGTGTCTGGATATGTTTGAGAATGGCAACTTCAGAAGAAGGAAAAGGAAACCAAAGACTCTTCTGAGCCAGGAGTCCAAGAGGAGCAGAGCAGGGGCCGGTGAGGAGTCCGCAGGGGCCGGTGAGGAGTCCGCAGGGGCCGGTGAGGAGTCCGCAGGGGCCGGTGAGGAGTCCGCAGGGGCAGCTCTCCGCCAGGGCGCGGGCAGTGGGAGCTCCGATAGGGAGCAGGGCTCTGACTGCCGGAGGGACAGCGGGGCAGAAGGGTCCTCCTCCGATGAAGAGGGCAGCAGACATGGCCGCCACCCACAGGTGACCTCTGTCACTTTCATGGACAGTCCACAGACACCAGGATGCTCCACTGCCTTCTACTTCTCGGTCCCCCTGCTGTCTGACAAGGGGGCATCATATGCAGCCAAGGAGGAGGGCAGCCCCCCGGAGAGAGGGCAAGATCTGGGGCCAGAGCAACACCTGGGAGATACCTTTACATCCACCACTAAAGACCCCGAAGCACAGACTCTTCATCATCATCCTCATCATCCACCAAAGCCCCCAGAGGCAGCAGCAGCCGCAAAGCACCCGAAGAGCTTCAGCATAGACAGCATCCTGAGCTCCCAGACCACCAAGGGCAGCGGGGGTCCCGGGGTGCGGGGCGGGGGTCCCGGGGTGTGGGACAGGTACAGCCGCAGCGTCTGCCCTGTGCTCAATGCGGCAGTGATGATCGACTCTCAGGTACAGGGGCGCTTCTACCACATTGGGGTCCCCATCCTCTCCTATGTGCCGCTGGCTCTTACAGAATCAGTGTTACCCTAATAACAGCGATCTACTCTCTGGTTTTTGTGTAGACACCTGGGATATTCTATGGATTGCTGGGACTAGTAGTTCTCCTTCATGCTTCCTGGGTGGAGATGTGGGGGTTTCGCTGTTCTCAGCCCCCCTCATCCCCTCCCTGCTGTAAATCCTTCATATCACTCAATTCTAGGAATAAATGACTTTATTATGGGGTGTGAACAGCTCCCTGCGGTTATTTCTCTCATGTCGCCCTTTATTCATATCACAGTCCATGTTTATTATTATTATTATTATTATTATTATTATTATTATTATTATTATTATGTGGGTGTGGATGGGAATGAGGACATGACACTGGTGTGGCCAGGAATGGATGAGCATTAACCCCTTTTCTGCTGGGGAGTAGTGAGTAAAGGTGCAGTGCTGCCCCAGGGGTGTGAGATCAGCGGCTCTGCCTTTGGCCACTGTTCACACATTCAGTATTTTATATCACTATTTGTAATACAAGGAGTGGGTGATAAATGCAGCAGAGCCGACCCTGTGTCTAGTTACCTCTGTTTATTCCACTCCTGTTTCTGTTTACAAATACGGAGGTAAAATAGTAACCAAATACTGAACGTGTGAACGTGGCCTCTCCACATAATCCTGGGGTCAGTGATGAGCAGATATTGGGGGCGTCCTAGTATTGTAGAGAGTTGCTGTCTGCGGAGGAATAGTGAGAAGAGCGTTTCATGTAGAAATAATAATAATTATATGAATAGTAATAAATTATGGAACAAAAGTAACAGCAGCCATAATAAAGGTCTGATGGCGTCTCCTCCTTATATATGGACTGATGGCGTCTCCTCCTTATATATGGACTGATGGCGTCTCCTCCTTATATATGGACTGATGGCGTCTCCTCCTTATATATGGACTGATGGCGTCTCCTCCTTATATATGGACTGATGGCGTCTCCTCCTTATATATGGACTGATGGCATCTCCTCCTTATATATGGACTGATGGCGTCTCCTCCTTATATATGGACTGATGGCGTCTCCTCCTCATATATGGACTGATGGCATCTCCTCCTTATATATGGACTGATGGCGTCTCCTCCTCATATATGGTCTGATGGCGTCTCCTCCTTATATATGGACTGATGGCGTCTCCTTCTTATATAGGGACTGATGGCGTCTCCTCCTTATATATGAACTGATGGCGTCTCCTCCTTATATATGGACTGATGGCGTCTCCTCCTTATATATGGACTGATGGCGTCTCCTCCTTATATATGGACTGATGGCGTCTCCTCCTTATATATGGTCTGATGGCGTCTCCTCCTTATATATGGACTGATGGCGTCTCCTCCTTATATATGGACTGATGGCGTCTCCTCCTTATATATGGACTGATGGCGTCTCCTCCTTATATATGGACTGATGGCGTCTCCTCCTTATATATGGAGTGATGGTGTCTCCTCCTTATATATGGACTGATGGCGTCTCCTCCTTATATATGGACTGATGGCGTCTCCTCCTTATATATGGACTGATGGCGTCTCCTCCTTATATATGGACTGATGGCATCTCCTCCTTATATATGGAGTGATGGCGTCTCCTCCTTATATATGGACTGATGGCGTCTCCTCCTTATATATGGACTGATGGCGTCTCCTCCTTATATATGGAGTGATGGCGTCTCCTCCTTATATATGGACTGATGGCGTCTCCTCCTTATATATGGACTGATGGCGTCTCCTCCTTATATATGGACTGATGGCATCTCCTCCTTATATATTATTATTATTATTATTTATTATTATAGCGCCATTTATTCCATGGCGCTTTACAAGTGAAAGAGGGTATACGTACAACAATCATTAACAGTACAAGACAGACTGGTATAGGAGGAGAGAGGACCCTGCCCGCGAGGGCTCACAGTCTACAGGGAATGGGTGATGGTACAATAGGTGAGGACAGAGCTGGTTGCGCAGTGGTCTACTGGGCTGAGGGCTATTGTAGGTTGTAGGCTTGTTGGAAGAGGTGGGTCTTGAGGTTCCTCTTGAAGCTTTCCACGGTAGTGGAGAGTCTGATGTGCTGAGGTAGAGCGTTCCAGAGTATGGGGGATGCACGGGAGAAATATATGGACTGATGGCGTCTCCTCATATATGGACTGATGGCGTCTCCTCCTTATATATGGACTGATGGCGTCTCCTCCTTATATATGGACTGATGGCGTCTCCTCCTTATATATGGACTGATGGCGTCTCCTCCTTATATATGGACTGATGGCGTCTCATCCTTATATATGGACTGATGGCGCCTCATCCTTATATATGGACTGATGGCATCTCCTCCTTATATATGGACTGATGGCGCCTCATCCTTATATATGGACTGATGGTATCTCCTTATATATGGACTGATGGCGTCTCATCCTTATATATGGATTGATGGCGTCTCATCCTTATATATGGACTGATGGCGTCTCCTCCTTATATACGGACTGATGGCGTGTCATCCTTATATATGGACTGATGGCGTCTTATCCTTATATATGGACTGATGGCGTCTCCTCCTTATATATGGAGTGATGGCGTCTCCTCCTTATATATGGACTGATGGCGTCTCCTCCTTATATATGGACTGATGGCGTCTCCTCCTTATATATGGACTGATGGCGTCTCCTCCTTATATATGGACTGATGGCGTCTCCTCCTTATATATGGACTGATGGCGTCTCCTCCTTATATATGGAGTGATGGCGTCTCCTCCTTATATATGGACTGATGGCGTCTCCTCCTTATATATGGACTGATGGCGTCTCCTCCTTATATATGTAGTGATGGCGTCTCCTCCTTATATATGGACTGATGGCGTCTCCTCCTTATATATGGACTGATGGCGTCTCCTCCTTATATATGGACTGATGGCATCTCCTCCTTATATATGGACTGATGGCGTCTCCTCATATATGGACTGATGGCGTCTCCTCCTTATATATGGACTGATGGCGTCTCCTCCTTATATATGGACTGATGGCGTCTCCTCCTTATATATGGACTGATGGCGTCTCCTCCTTATATATGGACTGATGGTGTCTCATCCTTATATATGGACTGATGGCATCTCCTCCTTATATATGGACTGATGGCGTCTCCTCCTTATATACGGACTGATGGCGTGTCATCCTTATATATGGACTGATGGCGTCTCATCCTTATATATGGACTGATGGCGTCTCCTCCTTATATATGGAGTGATGGCGTCTCCTCCTTATATATGGACTGATGGCGTCTCCTCCTTATATATGGACTGATGGCGTCTCCTCCTTATATATGGACTGATGGCGTCTCCTCCTTATATATGGACTGATGGCGTCTCCTCCTTATATATGGACTGATGGCGTCTCCTCCTTATATATGGACTGATGGCGTCTCCTCCTTATATATGGACTGATGGCGTCTCCTCCTTATATATGGACTGATGGCGTCTCCTCCTTATATATGGACTGATGGCGTCTCCTCCTTATATATGGAGTGATGGCGTCTCCTCCTTATATATGGACTGATGGCGTCTCCTCCTTATATATGGACTGATGGCGTCTCCTCCTTATATATGGAGTGATGGCGTCTCCTCCTTATATATGGACTGATGGCGTCTCCTCCTTATATATGGACTGATGGCATCTCCTCCTTATATATGGACTGATGGCATCTCCTCCTTATATATGGACTGATGGCGTCTCCTCATATATGGACTGATGGCGTCTCCTCCTTATATATGGACTGATGGCGTCTCCTCCTTATATATGGACTGATGGCGTCTCTTCCTTATATATGGACTGATGGCGTCTCCTCCTTATATATGGACTGATGGCGTCTCATCCTTATATATGGACTGATGGCGCCTCATCCTTATATATGGACTGATGGCATCTCCTTATATATGGACTGATGGCGTCTCATCCTTATATATGGATTGATGGCGTCTCCTCCTTATATATGGACTGATGGTGTCTCATCCTTATATATGGACTGATGGCGTCTCCTCCTTATATATGGACTGATGGCGTCTCATCCTTATATATGGATTGATGGCGTCTCCTCCTTATATATGGACTGATGGCGTGTCATCCTTATATATGGACTGATGGCGTCTCCTCCTTATATATGGAGTGATGGCGTCTCCTCCTTATATATGGACTGATGGTGTCTCATCCTTATATATGGACTGATGGCGTGTCATCCTTATATATGGACTGATGGTGTCTCATCCTTATATATGGAGTGATGGCGTCTCCTCCTTATATATGGACTGATGGCGTCTCCTCCTTATATATGGAGTGATGGCGTCTCCTCCTTATATATGGACTGATGGCGTCTCCTCCTTATATATGGAGTGATGGCGTCTCCTCCTTATATATGGACTGATGGCGTCTCCTCCTTATATATGGAGTGATGGCGTCTCCTCCTTATATATGGACTGATGGCGTCTCCTCCTTATATATGGACTGATGGCGTCTCCTCCTTATATATGGACTGATGGCGTCTCCTCCTTATATATGGACTGATGGCGTCTCCTCCTTATATATGGACTGATGGTGTCTCCTCCTTATATATGGACTGATGGCGTGTCATCCTTATATATGGACTGATGGCGTCTCATCCTTATATATGGACTGATGGCGTCTCCTCCTTATATATGGACTGATGGTGTCTCCTCCTTATATATGGACTGATGGCGTCTCCTCCTTATATATGGAGTGATGGCGTCTCCTCCTTATATATGGACTGATGGCGTCTCCTCCTTATATATGGACTGATGGCATCTCCTCCTTATATATGGAGTGATGGCGTCTCCTCCTTATATATGGACTGATGGCGTCTCCTCCTTATATATGGACTGATGGCGTCTCCTCCTTATATATGGACTGATGGCATCTCCTCCTTATATATGGACTGATGGCGTCTCCTCCTTATATATGGACTGATGGCGTCTCCTCCTTATATATGGACTGATGGCATCTCCTCCTTATATATGGACTGATGGCGTCTCCTCCTTATATATGGAGTGATGGCGTCTCCTCCTTATATATGGACTGATGGCGTCTCCTCCTTATATATGGACTGATGGCGTCTCCTCCTTATATATGGACTGATGGCGTCTCCTCCTTATATATGGACTGATGGCGTCTCCTCCTTATATATGGACTGATGGCGTCTCCTCCTTATATTCTGATGCTTTAGTTCTGGCTCCTTCTCAAAGACTTTGTGTTTTCTTCGGCTTCTCTTATCTGTTTCGGTGTCTTTAGCTCTTGGACTAATTCTTTGCCTTTAGTTTTTCATTGGTTCTTGCAGCCAAAAAATAAGCAGAAATGATTCAACTGATCCAGATTTTATCACTTCAGTGTGTAGCAATATGGAAGATTCTGGAAAAACAAATGTGAAAAAAACACAAAATGACATAAAATGTGAAAGTAAGGGCTGAAAAAAAGTGAATCAGATCTGTAGAGATCTATATGTCTAATATACAGGGAGAGAGATCATATCACTGACATATAAAGCTATATGTACACACAGCACACACACACAGTACAAAGAGTACACACAGTACACACATACAGTACATACACAGTACATAGAGTACACACACACACACACACACACACACACACACACACACACACACACACTACAAAGAGTACAGACAGTACACACATACAGTACACACACACTACAAAGAGTACACACAGTACACACATACAGTACACACACAGTACATAGAGTACACACACAGTACATAGAGTACACACACAGTACATAGAGTACACACACACACACTACAAAGAGTACACACAGTACACACATACAGTACACACACAGTACATAGAGTACACACAGTACACACACACACAGTGCCTTGTGAAAGTATTCGCCCCCCCTTGAATTTTTCCACCTTTTCCCACATTTCAGGCTCAAACATAAAGATAAAATGTTAATGTTCTGGTGAAGAATCAACAAGTGACACAATTGTGAAGATGAAGGAAATTTATTGCTTATTTTAAACTTTTCTAAAAAATAAATAACTGAAAATTGTTGAGTGCAATATTATTCATCCCCTGTAAGTGAATACTTTGTAGCGCCCCCTTTTGCTGCGATTACAGCTGCAGTCTCTTGAGGTATGGGTCTATCAGTTTTGCACATGGAGAGGTGAAATTCTCGCCCATTCTTCCTTTGTAAACAGCTGGAGCTGAGTGAGGTTGGATGGAGGCATTTGTGAACAGCAGTTTTCAGCTCTTTCCACAGATTCTCGATTGGGTTCAGGTCTGGACTGTGACTTGGCCATTCTAACACCTGGATACGGTTATTTGTGATCCATTCCATTGTAGATTTTGCTTTATGTTTAGGATCATTGTCTTGTTGGAAGACAAATCTCTGTCCCAGTCTCAGGTCTTTTGCAGACTCCAACAGGTTTTCTTCAAGAATGGTCCTGTATTTGGCTCCATCTTCCCATCAATTTTAACCATCTTCCCTGTCCCTGCTGAAGAAAAGCAGGTCCAAACCATGATGCTGCCTCCACCATGTTTGACAGTGGGGATGGTGTGTTCAGGGTGATGAGCTGTGTTGCTTATCGTTTGGCATTGTGCCCAAATAGTTTGATTTTGGTTTCCTCTGAGCAGAGCACCTTCCTCCACATGTTTGCTGTCTCCAGGTGGCTTGTGGCAAACTTTAAACAACACTTTTTATGGATATCTGTGAGAAATGGCTTTCTTCTTGCCACTCTTCTATAAAGGCCAGATTTGTGCAGTGTAGACTGATTGTTGTGCTATGGACAGACTCTCCCCCCTCAGCTGCAGATCTCTGCAGATCATCCAGAGGGATCATGGGCCTCTTGGCTGCGTCTCTGATCAGTCTTCTCCTTGTGTGAGATGACAGTTTGGATGGACAGCCGGGTCTTGGTAGATTTGCAGTGGTATGATGCTCCTTCCATTCAATATGATCGCTTGCACAGGGCTGCTTGGGATGTTTAAAGTTGTGGAATTCTTTTTGTAACCAAATCCGGCTTTAAACGTCTCCACAACAGTATCCTGGACCTGCCTGTTGTGTTCCTTGGTCTTCATGATGCTCTCTGCGCTTTACACAGAACACTGAGACTATCACAGAGCAGGGGCATTTATACGGAGACTTGATTACACACAGGGGCTTATATTTATCATCATCCGTCATTTAGGACAACATTGGATCATTCAGAGACCCTCAATCACCTTCTGGAGTGAGTTTCTGCACTGAAAGTAAAGGGGATGAATAATATTGCACGACCCAATTTACAGTTTATTCTTTCTTACAAAAGTTTAAAATAAGCAATAAATTTCCTTCCTCTTCACAATTGTGTCACTTGTTGTTGATTCTTCACCAGAACATTAACATTTTTATTTTTGATTGAAGCCTGAAATGTGGGAAAAGGTTAAAAAAATTTAAGGGGGACGAATACTTTCGCAAGGCACTGTATATACCATAGACACATACAGTACATAGAGTAAACACAGTATATACATACAGTACACAGATATAGTACATAGAGTACACACAGTACACACATATAGTACATAGAGTACACACAGTACACACATACAGTCACACATAGTACACACATAAAATACATACAGTCACACATAGTACACACATGCAGTACACACATAGTACACACATACAGTAAACACATAGTACACACAGCAGTTCACAGTACGCACACAGTATATACATACAGTACAATACAGTACACACAAAGTGCACACAGATGTGACAATGTTTTGCCATTAGTGGTAGCATCAGAGCTGGCCCAGAGCTCACCTGTCCGTCCACCATTAGTGATGGTCGCCCCTCGGTCCCAGCACCGGGGGCTCAGTCACAACTAATACAGAACATTTGTATCTGGGATGTTTGATTGCTGCATGAAAGGAAAGGTCAGTTTACACAAACTTCCATCTTTTATCCATCTGTGATTATAACACAGCTGGGAAGTGCAAACCCGGCCTCTGCGGCAGCTCTGTGATCCCGGCCACAATAGAGGAGATCCGAAGAATGTACAATAATACGGCACAATATGTGTGAATATATGGGTGTATATATGTATATGTCGGTCTAAATGTGTCTATAAGTCGGCGTGTATGTGACTCCGTGTAATGTATAGCTACAGTATGTATTTATCCAAGTATGTGTGTGAGTGTATGTTTAAATGTGACTTTACGCAATGTATTTGTATGTATTTATGTAGGTGTGATTGTAGGTCTGTATGTATGTAGGTATATGTATATGTGTGTGTGTGACTTTATGGAATGTATATATATATTTATGTGTACATGTAGTTCTATGTATTAGGTATATATGTATCTATGAGTGCATGTATATATGTAATTGTATGTATGTATGTGTGTATGTAATTGTATGTGTGTGTATGTAATTGTATGTGTGTGTATGTAATTGTATGTATGTATGTGTGTATGTAATTGTATGTGTGTGTATGTAATTGTATGTGTGTGTATGTAATTGTATGTGTGTGTATGTAATTGTATGTATGTATGTGTGCATGCATGTATGTGTGTATGTAATTGTATGTATGTGTGTATGTAATTGTATGTATGTGTGTATGTAATTGTATGTGTGTATGTAATGGTATGTGTGTATGTGTATGTAATTGTATGTACTGTATGTGTGTGTCTGTGTGTATGTAATTGTATGTGTATGTGTGTATGTACTGTATGTGTGTGTCTGTATATGTGTATATGTGTATGTGTGTATGTAATTGTATGTGTGTGTATATAATTGTATGTACTGTATGTGTGTGTCTGTGTATGTAATTGTATGTGTGTGTATGTAATTGTATGTATGTATGTGTGCGTGCATGTATGTGTGTATGTAATTGTATGTATGTGTGTATGTAATTGTATGTGTGTGTATGTGTGTATGTAATTGTATGTACTGTATGTGTGTGTCTGTGTATGTGTGTATGTAATTGTATGTGTATGTGTGTATGTAATTGTATGTATGTCTGTGTATGTACTGTATGTGTATGTCTGTGTATGTGTGTATGTAATTGTATGTGTGTGTATATAATTGTATGTACTGTATGTGTGTGTCTGTGTATGTAATTGTATGTGTATGTGTGTATGTAATTGTATGTATGTCTGTGTATGTACTGTATGTGTATGTCTGTGTATGTGTGTATGTAATTGTATGTACAGTGTGTGTATGTGTGTATGTAATTGTATGTGTGTATATAATTGTATGTACTGTATGTGTGTGTCTGTGTATGTAATTGTATGTGTGTGTATGTAATTGTATGTATGTATGTGTGCGTGCATGTATGTGTGTATGTAATTGTATGTATGTGTGTATGTAATTGTATGTGTGTGTATGTGTGTATGTAATTGTATGTACTGTATGTGTGTGTCTGTGTATGTGTGTATGTAATTGTATGTGTATGTGTGTATGTAATTGTATGTATGTCTGTGTATGTACTGTATGTGTATGTCTGTGTATGTGTGTATGTAATTGTATGTGTGTGTATATAATTGTATGTACTGTATGTGTGTGTCTGTGTATGTAATTGTATGTGTATGTGTGTATGTAATTGTATGTATGTCTGTGTATGTACTGTATGTGTATGTCTGTGTATGTGTGTATGTAATTGTATGTGTGTGTATATAATTGTATGTACTGTATGTGTGTGTCTGTGTATGTAATTGTATGTGTATGTGTGTATGTAATTGTATGTATGTCTGTGTATGTACTGTATGTGTATGTCTGTGTATGTGTGTATGTAATTGTATGTACAGTGTGTGTATGTGTGTATGTAATTGTATGTGTGTATATAATTGTATGTACTGTATGTGTGTGTCTGTGTATGTAATTGTATGTGTGTGTATGTAATTGTATGTATGTATGTGTGCGTGCATGTATGTGTGTATGTAATTGTATGTATGTGTGTATGTAATTGTATGTGTGTGTATGTGTGTATGTAATTGTATGTACTGTATGTGTGTGTCTGTGTATGTGTGTATGTAATTGTATGTGTATGTGTGTATGTAATTGTATGTATGTCTGTGTATGTACTGTATGTGTATGTCTGTGTATGTGTGTATGTAATTGTATGTGTGTATATAATTGTATGTACTGTATGTGTGTGTCTGTGTATGTAATTGTATGTGTATGTGTGTATGTAATTGTATGTATGTCTGTGTATGTACTGTATGTGTATGTCTGTGTATGTGTGTATGTAATTGTATGTGTGTGTATATAATTGTATGTACTGTATGTGTGTGTCTGTGTATGTAATTGTATGTGTATGTGTGTATGTAATTGTATGTATGTCTGTGTATGTACTGTATGTGTATGTCTGTGTATGTGTGTATGTAATTGTATGTACAGTGTGTGTATGTGTGTATGTAATTGTATGTGTGTGTATATAATTGTATGTACTGTATGTGTGTGTCTGTGTATGTAATTGTATGTGTGTGTATGTAATTGTATGTATGTATGTGTGCGTGCATGTATGTGTGTATGTAATGGTATGTATGTGTGTATGTAATTGTATGTGTGTGTATGTGTGTATGTAATTGTATGTACTGTATGTGTGTGTCTGTGTATGTGTGTATGTAATTGTATGTGTATGTGTGTATGTAATTGTATGTATGTCTGTGTATGTACTGTATGTGTATGTCTGTGTATGTGTGTATGTAATTGTATGTGTGTGTATATAATTGTATGTACTGTATGTGTGTGTCTGTGTATGTAATTGTATGTGTATGTGTGTATGTAATTGTATGTATGTCTGTGTATGTACTGTATGTGTGTATGTGTATGTGTGTATATAATTGTATGTACTGTATGTGTGTGTCTGTGTATGTGTGTATGTAATTGTATGTATGTCTGTGTATGTACTGTATGTGTATGTCTGTGTATGTGTATGTAATTGTATGTGTGTGTATATAATTGTATGTACTGTATGTGTGTGTCTGTGTATGTAATTGTATGTGTGTATGTAATTGTTTGTATGTCTGTGTATGTACTGTATGTGTGTATGTGTATGTGTGTATATAATTGTATGTACTGTATGTGTGTGTCTGTGTATGTAATTGTATGTGTATGTAATTGTATGTATGTCTGTGTATGTACTGTATGTGTGTGTCTGTGTATGTAATTGTATGTGTGTATGTAATTGTATGTATGTCTGTGTATGTACTGTATGTGTATGTGTGTATGTAATTGTATGTGTGTGTGTATATAATTGTATGTACTGTATGTGTGTGTATGTGTGTGTCTGTGTATGTAATTGTATGTGTATGTGTGTATGTAATTGTATGTGTATGTGTGTATGTAATTGTATGTATGTCTGTGTATGTACTGTATGTGTGTGTCTGTGTAGATCTACATCAGAAGGAGTCACAGGAAAGTTCTCTGTGTGAATGGAGCTGATGTGAAAAACTGCAGTAATGTACATACAAGATGCAACAAAGTATTCAGCGGGCTACAATATATGCAACATAGAATACATGAAACGGCATTGCTGCTATATGGAATATACTCAGAAAAATAAAGGTTTTTAGCACATAAATTGTCCAATTCTTGTGAGCCCATCAACCGCGGCAAGGTGACCTGATCCCATCCTAATGTCAGAATCTCCTGGACTAAAAGATTACAAATATATGTGCAAGTGGGATCCAGAATTGATTATATCCCCCCAGGAGGATGGGAGGAGAGGACAGGCAGAGACTCAGGCAGTCACTACCTCTAATATATACTACAAAAACTACATCTCCAAATACAGCAAGTGTGAACAGGTGCCAGCTGCTATAACTGCATGAATACAGCACTGCACAAAGTGCCTTCATTATTCTGAGTCCATTCCATTATTTCTTGTAGCTTTAATCTTATATATTCTGTGTTTGCGGATGTCTGACTCCTGCTCTATTGTTTTGTTGTATTTTGTGCTGTAATAGCAGCTTGCACCTGTTCACACTTGTTTTTTTTTCTATTTGGAGATGCCGGTTAGTTTTTTTTATGATATAGAAAATGTGCCAAGATAAAAGAGTTCTTGAAGCTTTTTTAAAAGTGTTGGAAAATCAAGAAAAAAATCCCTGCATGATACAATGTCTCATGTAGAGATGTGCCGAACCCTGGAAGTTCAGCCGGACTTTAGTTAAAAGGTCAGCTCAGAACCTGGATGGGACCTGAACATGACCCCGGACCACATATAAGTCAATGGAGCCCCAAACGTCTGTTGGACTGCAAAAGGAGGCAAAATGGGGGCAATTGACCTGCAAACAAATGTGGATAAGGAATAAATAAGAAAAAAATGGCATAGGCTCCCACATATTTTTAATAACCAGCACAGGCACAGCAGACAGCTGGGGGCTGCAACCCTCCACTGTCAGCTTTACCTTGGCTGGTTACCAAAAATAGAGGGGATCCAATGCTGTTGTATTAAAATTATTGAAATAAATAATTTAAAAAAATGACATGGCCACCCCTCCCCCTATTATTCATAACCAGCCAAGGTGAAGCAAACAGCCGGGGGCTGGTATTATCAGGCTGGGAAGGTCCATGGTTATTGGGCCCCTCCCGACCCAAAAATAGCAGCCTGCAGCCATACCAGAAGAGGCGCATCCATTATGTGCTCCAAATGTGGCACTTTATCCGGCTCTTCCCTTTGCCCTGGTGCGGTGGCAATCGGAGTAATACTTTTGGGGTTGGTGTCAGCTGTGAATTCACAGCTGGCATCAAACCCAGGGGTTAGTAATGGAGAGGCGTCTATCAGACACCCCCATTACTAAATAGAGCAAGTATAGAGTTATAAAACACACACAGGAAAAAATAGATGATTTGAATAGACTCCTCCACACGCCGGCGTTCACCAATTTCCTACACGTTCCGACGTAATCCAATGCAGTAATGTCCGTGTTTGAGTCCGAGCCTCGGACACCTGAGTCCGGAATGAATCCACAACTTTCCCGTTCGGCTTCGCTCATCCTTAGTCTCAGGTTATGTTTACACAGAAGTTCTGGAAAAGTTTTTTAAACAGAAGCCGCTCCGGAAACACTGTGTTATAGTTGAGTTTTCTACTGAGTTTTTAAAGAATTTCTTGAAGTGTTTTTAAAGTGTCTTGGAAGATGATAATGTTCTTTGCAGCTTCTGCACTGGACAGTGCTCAGATTGTACAGGTTTACTTCAGGATTTGTCAAGACAAAAAAAAGAACAAAAGAAAGGTTTTAGGACTCTTGCTTCGTAACCTCCCTAATACCTCTCCAGAAAAAAAGCTGAACAGTCCCTCATATGACCAGTGATGAATATTTCCCAGAAAAGTAAATAGAAAAACAATTTCCAAGTGTTTTTGAATATGTTTTGGACGAGGATTTTGGGGAGAATCCGCTAAAAATATTCTCAAAAAACTTTGCTAAAAAATGCTGTATTAATATTAGTAAATAACGATTATTTTTATATTTGCAGCTGTTACACTGCAGTCAGTAATGTAACATTTATACACCGGGTGTCTCTTTTATTAATATTAGTAAATAACGATTATTTATATTTACGGCTGTTACACTGCACCGTGTTACACAGTAATGTAACATTTATACACCGGGTGTCTCTTTTATTCGCTTTCTCTACATCGGGGGGATTGTTTGACTGATCCTTTATGTCATCGGTTCCAGCATTGATTTATTAATTACAATTGTGTTACGAAAAAAAAGGTTAAAAAAATAGAAACAAAAATATCAATTTAGATTCTAAACAAAGAAGAGAATCCAATACTTTTATTCTATATTGCGTGAACGAATGGAAACTAATAGAAAGTGAGACAGGGTGAAGTGAACGGATCCAGCTGAACAAACGGTCACATGGTAAGTCAAGAGTGAAGCGGGCAACAAAGGGTGAAATATACAGCAGAACCGGACATCAAAGGGTGAAATATACAGCAGAGCCAGGCAACAAAGGGTGAAATATACAGCAGAGTCGGACAACAAAGGGTGAAATATACAACAGAGCCAAGCAACAAAGGGTGAAATATACAACAGAGCCAAGCAACAAAGGGTGAAATATACAGCAGAGCCAGACAACAAAGGGTGAAATATACAACAGAGCCAAGCAACAAAGGGTGAAATATACAACAGAGCCAAGCAACAAAGGGTGAAATATACAGCAGAGCCAGGCAACAAAGGGTGATATATACAGCCGAGCCGGGCAACAAAGAGGGAAATATACAGCAGAGCCGAGTAGCGAAGGGTGAATTATACAGCAGAGCCAGTAAACAAAGGGTGTAATATACAGCAGAGCTGGGCAACAAAGGGTGATATATACAGCAGAGCCGGACAACAAAAGGTGAAATATACAGCAGAGCCAAGCAACAAAGGAGGAAATATACAGCAGAGGTGAGCAACAAAGGGGGAAATATACAGCAGAGGTGAGCAACAAAGGGGGAAATATACAGCAGAGTCGAGCAAAAAAGGAGGAAATATACAGCAGAGCCGGACAGCAAAAGGTGAAATATACAGCAGAGCCAAGCAACAAAGGGGGAAATATACAGCAGAGCTGGGGAACAAACGGGGAAATCTGCAGCAGAGGTGAGCAACAAATGGGGAAATGTACAGCAGAGCCGAGCGACGAAGGGTGAATTATACAGCAGAGCCAGTCAACAAAGGATGTAATATACAGCAGAGCCGGGCAACAAAGGGTGATATATACAGCAGAGCCGGACAACAAAGGATGAAATATACAGCAGAGCCAAGCAGCAAAGGGGGAAATTTGCAGCAGAGCCAAGCAACAAAGGGGCAAATATACAGCAGAACTGGGCAACAAAGGGGGTAATCTGCAGCAGAGCCAAACAACAAAGGGTGAAATATACAGCAGACCTGGGCAACAAAGGGTGAAATATACAGCAGAGACGGGCAACAAAGGGTGAAATATACAGCAGAGCTAAGCAACAAAGGGGGAAATATACAGCAGAACCGGGCAACAAACGGGGCAATATACAGCAGAGGTGAGCAACAAAGAGGGAAATATACAGCAGAGACGGGCAACAAAGGGTGAAATATACAGCAGAGCCGGGCAATGAAGAGTGAAATATACAGCAGAGCCAGGCAACAAAGAGTGAAATATACAGCAGAGCCAGGCAACAAAGGGAGAAATATACAGTAGAGCTGGGCAACAAAGGGTGAAATATACAGCAGAGTCATAACCAGACATGAGGAGGATGATCAGCTCGGTGGTCCGCGCCATCACCAGACACGAGGGGGGATGATCAGCCCGGTGGTCCGCAACGTCACCATACATGAGGGGGATTATCAACCCGGTGGTCTGCACCATCACCAGCCATGAGGGGGGTGTGAGGACTTTTCTGCCTCTTCTGTCACCACATTTCTAGGATTCTCCTTCAGGACTTTGTCCCTTTAAACTTTTTGCTTTCATGTAAAAAAATGTGTTTCAGAAGATGAAAAAAGCGTTTTCCTGGGTCTAAATATAGCAGAGCCGGGTCAGCGGAATCGCGGCAGGAATGCGCCGAAAGAAAGGACGGCCAACATTTTTGGAAACCAAGTAGAACCTACGAGTAATTTCCGGACTGAACGCATCGGATGGAATGAATACAATTAGTATCGGAGTGACCCCGGAGCCGGACGCTGCTGCCCCCCAGCTACAACACTGGGCCCCCAATACTATACAGTCCTGGTACATGGGGAGGACAAGGGGTTAACATCGGGTGTATCAGAGTGATACAATGTTCCAGATAACACATGTCCAGCCGGGGAGGCGTGGCTACTGGAAGGGAGGGGCTTAAAGGGGAATTCCAGCCAATAACAAAATTCAGAGGACAGGTCAGGGGGGCACCTAGCGGGCGTTTCCAAGTGCCGCAGACCCTCGTTAGCTCCCAGCTATAATGCCTAGACCACCAGGGACCCATTCCTTAGATTAAACCCTTCACCATCTTATACCTCCTGACCTTAAAATGGCAAGGCTTTAAAGCGTTCTGATTCTAATATTTACCCCTTCACTGCCTAGGAAAATTGACATTAACCCTTTCACCGCCCTAGACCACCAGGGATCGTTTAATTACATTTACCCGTCACTACCCTAGACCACCAGGGATACTGGAATTAACCCCTTCACTGTCTCAGACCACCAGGGATAGTGACATTAACCCCTTCACTGTCTCAGACCACCAGGGATAGTGACATTAACCCCTTCACTGTCTCAGACCACCAGGGATAGTGACATTACCTTCTTCACTCCCCTAGACCACCAGGGATAGTGACATTAACCCCTTCACTGTCTCAGACCACCAGGGATAGTGACATTAACCTCTTCACTCCTCTAGACCACCAGGGATAGTGACATTAACCCCTTCACTCCTCTAGACCACCAGGGATTTTTTATATTAACCCCATTGCTGCAAAAGGCAACCAAGAAAAATGGAAATAAAGCCGGCCCTGCCCTACACAACTAGAAATAGGGAGCTTAACTCTTCCCGTGCCCCAGACCCCATCACTGCTCTAAACCCCGGGACACCAGGAATTCTGACATTAACCTATTCCCTATCACAATAAACCATCTACATTTCTGCAGATTGGGGTCTTTTACATGGGACTGGACGAGCGGTGTAATAATTGCACAGGACTGCAGGGTCCGTGTCTTGGATTGGTGTCTTATCGCTGCCTTCCTTCTTATTAGAACATTTCCAGCCGATTCCCTGGATATAAGAGGGCGCTGCGCAGATTTTCTGCCTGAATTCCGCGGTTCTCACGCGGTCGCTGCATAATAAATAAATAAATAGCAATCATCTGTGTCGGCGCTCGTGCGGGGGGTCGTGTGGGGGGGTCGTGCGGGGGGGTCGTGCGGGGGGGTCGTGCGGGGGGGTTGTGTGTGGGGGGGTCATGTGGGGGGTTGTGTGGGAGGTCGTGCAGGGAAGTCGTGGGGGGGTCATGCAGGGGGGGCGTCGTGCAGGGGGGTCATGTGAAGGGGGTTGTGTGGGGGGGTCGTACGGGGGGGGGTCGTGCAAGGGGGGTCATGTGGGGGGGTCGTGCAGGGGGGTCGTGCGAGGGGGTATTGTGTGGGGGGGTCATGCGGGGGTTGTGTGGGGGGGGGGGGTCATGTGGGGGTGTGTGTGGGGGGGTCATGCGGGGGTTGTGTGGGGGGGGTCATGTGGGGGGTTGTGTGGGAGGTCGTGCAGGGAAGTCGTGGGGGGGTCATGCAGGGGGGGCGTCGTGCAGGGGGGTCATGTGAAGGGGGTTGTGTGGGGGGGTCGTACGGGGGGGGGTCGTGCAAGGGGGGTCATGTGGGGGGGTCGTGCAGGGGGGTCGTGCGAGGGGGTATTGTGTGGGGGGGTCATGCGGGGGTAGTGTGGGGGGGGGTCATGTGGGGTTGTGTGGGGGGGGGGTTGTGCGGGGGTTCGTGCGGGGGGGTCATGTGGGGGGCAGATATTTGGTGGATTGAACATGTGGCGCCTCCCTGGAATTAGTTACAATTCTCGGCTCACAGATCCCAGCGCCGGTGACCCCCGGACCCCCGGACTCGCGGACCGCTCATTTTCTTTGGCGCAAGCATATAAAAAACTTACGAGTCATATCTGATGACAAACACTCAGATAGTTAAAGGGAAACTCCACAACCACATTTACCTGCTCGTAAATCCCAACATCACTTCTCCTGTTCCGATCAAGATTTACATCATGTCTTATCCTCCAGTCACCTCCAGAGCTGCAGTCACTATTCTGCTGTTACATCGTGTCTTATCCTCCAGTCACCTCCAGAGCTGCAGTCACTATTCTGCTGTTACATCGTGTCTTATCCTCCAGTCACCTCCAGAGCTGCAGTCACTATTCTGCTGTTACATCATGTCTTATCTCCAGTCACCTCCAGAGCCGCAGTCACTATTCTGCTGTTATATCATGTGTTATCCTCCAGTCACCTCCAGAGCTGCAGTCACTATTCTGCTGTTACATAATGTCTTATCCCCCAGTCACCTCCAGAGCTGCAGTCACTATTCTGCTGTTACATCGTGTCTTATCTCCAGTCACCTCCAGAGCTGCAGTCACTATTCTGCTGTTACATCATGTCTTATCCTCCAGTCACCTCCAGAGCTGCAGTCACTATTCTGCTGTTACATCATGTCTTATCCTCCAGTCACCTCCAGAGCTGCAGTCACTATTCTGCTGTTACATCATGTCTTATCTCCAGTCACCTCCAGAGCTGCAGCCGCTATTCTGCTGTTACATTGTGTCTTATCCCCAGTCACCTCCAGAGCTGCAGTCATTATTCTGCTGTTATATCATGTGTTATCCTCCAGTCACCTCCAGAGCTGCAGTCACTATTCTGCTGTTACATAATGTCTTATCCCCCAGTCACCTCCAGAGCTGCAGTCACTATTCTGCTGTTACATCATGTCTCATCTCCAGTCACCTCCAGAGCTGCAGTCACTATTCTGCTGTTACATCATGTCTTATCTCCAGTCACCTCCAGAGCTGCAGTCACTATTCTGCTGTTACATCATGTCTTATCTCCAGTCACCTCCAGAGCTGCAGTCACTATTCTGCTGTTACATCATGTCTTATCTCCAGTCACCTCCAGAGCTGCAGCCGCTATTCTGCTGTTACATCGTGTCTTATCCCCAGTCACCTCCAGAGCTGCAGTCATTATTCTGCTGTTATATCATGTGTTATCCCCCAGTCACCTCCAGAGCCGCAGTCATTATTCTGCTGTTATATCATGTGTTATCCTCCAGTCACCTCCAGAGCTGCAGTCACTATTCTGCTGTTACATAATGTCTTATCCCCCAGTCACCTCCAGAGCTGCAGTCACTATTCTGCTGTTACATCATGTCTTATCTCCAGTCACCTCCAGAGCTGCACTCACTATTCTGCTGTTACATCGTGTCTTATCCTCCAGTCACCTCCAGAGCTGCAGTCACTATTCTGCTGTTACATCGTGTCTTATCCTCCAGTCACCTCCAGAGCTGCAGTCACTATTCTGCTGTTACATCATGTCTTATCTCCAGTCACCTACAGAGCTGCAGCCGCTATTCTGCTGTTACATCGTGTCTTATCCCCAGTCACCTCCAGAGCTGCAGTCACTATTCTGCTGTTACATCGTGTCTTATCCTCCAGTCACCTCCAGAGCTGTGGTCACTATTCTGCTGTTACATCGTGTCTTATCCTCCAGTCACCTCCAGAGCTGCAGTCACTATTCTGCTGTTACATCGTGTCTTATCCTCCAGTCACCTCCAGAGCTGCAGTCACTATTCTGCTGTTACATCGAGTCTTATCCTCCAGTCACCTCCAGAGCTGCAGTCACTATTCTGCTGTTACATCGTATCTTATCCTCCAGTCACCTCCAGAGCCGCAGTCACTATTCTGCTGTTACATTGGGTCTAATCCTCCAGTCACCTCCAGAGCTGCAGTCACTATTTTGCTGTTACATCGTGTCTTATCCTAATGAGGGTCCAGGGAGAGTGGATAAAGTCTGATTATTGATGCAGCCCTGGAGGTGACTGGAGTATTAGATGGGATTTATCTGATGGTTGGTAAAGTATTTATAGTTAGGTGATATTATCAGTGGATGACAAAGGGGGACGTGCTGGGGGGATTCAGATGGTGCGGGGGGGATTCAGATGGTGCGGGGGGATTCAGATGGTATGGGGGGATTCAGATGGTGCGGGGGGATTCAGATGGTGCGGGGGGATTCAGATGGTATGGGGGGATTCAGATGGTGTGGGGGGATTCAGATGGTATGGGGGGATTCAGATGGTGTGGGGGGATTCAGATGTTGCAGGGGGGATTCAGATGGTGTGGGGGGATTCAGATGTTGCGGGGGGTTCTGATGGTGCGGGGGGGGATTCAGATGTTGCGGGGGTGGATTCTGATGGTGCGGGGGGGGGATTCAGATGTTGCGGGGGGGATTCAGATGGTGCGGGGGGATTCAGATAGTGCAGTGGGGATTCACATGGTGCAGGGGGGATTCAGATGGTGAAGGGGGGATTCAGATGTTGCGGGGGAGGATTCAGATGGTGCAGTGGGGATTCAGATGGTGCGGGGGGATTCAGATGGTGCAGGGGGGATTCTGATGGTGCAGGGGGGATTCTGATGGTGCGGGGGGATTCAGATGTTGTGGGGGGGATTCAGATGGTTCGGGGGGATTCAGATGGTGAAGGGGGGATTCAGATGGTGAAGGGGGGATTCAGATGTTGCGGGGGAGGATTCAGATGGTGCAGTGGGGATTCACATGGTGCAGGGGGGATTCAGATGGTGCAGGGGGGATTCACATGGTGAGGGGGGATTCAGATGGTGCAGGGGGGATTCAGATGGTGAAGGGGGGATTCAGATGTTGCGGGGGAGGATTCAGATGGTGCAGTGGGGATTCAGATGGTGCGGGGGGATTCAGATGGTGCAGGGGGGATTCTGATGGTGCGGGGGGATTCAGATGTTGTGGGGGGGATTCAGATGGTGCAGGGGGATTCAGATGGTTCGGGGGGATTCAGATGGTGCAGGGGGGATTCTGATGGTGCAGGGGGATTCAGATGGTGCAGGGGGATTCAGATGGTGCAGGGGGATTCAGATGGTGCGGGGGGATTCAGATGGTGCGGGGGGGATTCAGATGGTGTGGGGGGATTCAGATGTTGAGGGGGATTCGGATGTTGCGGGGGGGATTCAGATGGTGCGGGGGGATTCAGATGGTATGGGGGGATTCAGATGGTGTTGGGGGATTCAGATGTTGCGGGGTGGATTCTGATGGTGCGGGGGGGGGATTCAGATGTTGCGGGGGGGATTCAGATGGTGCGGGGGGATTCAGATAGTGCAGTGGGGATTCAGATGGTGCAGGGGGGATTCAGATGGTGAAGGGGGGATTCAGATGTTGCGGGGGGGATTCAGATGGTGCAGTGGGGATTCAGATGGTGCGGGGGGATTCGGATGGTGCAGGGGGGATTCTGATGGTGCGGGGGGATTCAGATGTTGTGGGGGGGATTCAGATGGTGCAGGGGGATTCAGATGGTTCGGGGGGATTCAGATGGTGCAGGGGGGATTCTGATGGTGCAGGGGGATTCAGATGGTGCAGGGGGATTCAGATGGTGCAGGGGGATTCAGATGGTGCGGGGGGGGGATTCAGATGGTGCAGGGGTATTCAGATGGTGCGGGGGGATTCAGATGGTGCGGGGGGATTCAGATGGTGCAGGGGGATTCAGATGGTGCAGGGGGATTCAGATGGTGCGGGGGGGGATTCAGATGGTGCAGGGGTATTCAGATGGTGCGGGGGGATTCAGATGGTGCAGGGGGATTCAGATGATGCGGGGGGGGATTCAGATGGTGCAGGGGTATTCAGATGGTGCGGGGGGGATTCAGATGGTGCAGGGGTATTCAGATGGTGCAGGGGTATTCAGATGGTGCGGGGGGATTCAGATGGTGCGGTGGGGGGGGTTCAGATGGTGCAGGGGTATTCAGATGGTGCGGGGGGATTCAGATGGTGCGGTGGGGGGGGTTCAGATGGTGCGGTGGGGGGGGGTTCAGATGGTGCAGGGGTATTCAGATGGTGCGGGGGGATTCAGATGGTGCAGGGGTATTCAGATGGTATGGGGGGATTCAGATGGTGCAGGGGGATTCAGATGGTGCGGGGGGGATTCAGATGGTGCAGGGGTATTCAGATGGTGCAGGGGTATTCAGATGGTGCGGGGGGGGGTTCAGATGGTGCAGGGGTATTCAGATGGTGCGGGGGGATTCAGATGGTGCGGGCGGGGGGGTTCAGATGGTGCGGGGGGATTCAGATGGTGCGGGGGGGGGTTCAGATGGTGCAGGGGGATTCAGATGGTGCGGGGGGGGGTTCAGATGGTGCAGGGGTATTCAGATGGTGCGGGGGGATTCAGATGGTGCGGGGGGGGGTTCAGATGGTGCAGGGGTATTCAGATGGTGCGGGGGGATTCAGATGTTGCGGGGGGCTCGGCCTGGACTTCACGTCGCTTGGTTTAATATTTGCAGATGTAATAACAGCATTACAGTGATTTGCGCAGCGCTGGCGGGGGGAGGTCAGCGGAGGCTCGGACCCTTTACTATGAAGATGAAGGATTCCCAGCGAGACCCTCAGGGGGTACGATAGGAAAATATGGAACCATGTTTCAGCTTTAGCTGCCACCTTTTCTGTCTGTTCTTGATATGTGGCCAAGTTTTCGGGACCACCCTCCAGTAATGGCTCCGTGCGGAGATGAATCCCAGCACTTGTCATAAATCATAAGGAAATGAGACCACCGAGACTATTCCTACTCGGACGGGACGGACCCACTGCGGTTCTGAAGCCTCAGGATGAAAGGGGCTTATGTCTGGGGCGGGGGCTGCATCCATCAACCGGGCCCCGCACCCTCCCATGGCCGGAACTGGGCTCCTACAATGAAACCAGTGACGCCCGGGCCAACAATAAACTGGAGACTTTCTCCCTCCTGCGCCGGGGAAAGTAACGTCCTCCGCAAATCCCCCAAATCCCCCCGGCCCCCGCGAGCTGCGGCTCGTGCAAGATTTATCAGAACCTCGTCCGGACCCGGCTGAAAGGCTCGAATTGTGCGATAACATCGGCCCAGAAGCAGAGGGGGGGGTAAAGGGAGGTCCAGACGGAGCCCACCATCACCCCGAGGACGGGAGGGTCATCCCTATATGGGGTCTCCTCCGTCCTCAGTATTCAGTGACCGCACGTCTCCTCCATCCTCAGTATTCAGTGACCGCTCGTCTCCTCCATCCTCAGTATTCAGTGACCGCCCGTCTCCTCCGTCCTCAGTACTCAGTGACCGCTCGTCTCCTCCGTCCTCAGTACTCAGTGACCGCCCATCTCCTCCATCCTCATTATTCAGTGACCGCCCGTCTCCTCCATCCTCAGTATTCAGTGACCGCCCATCTCCTCCATCCTCATTATTCAGTGACCGCCCGTCTCCTCCATCCTCAGTATTCAGTGACCGCCCATCTCCTCCATCCTCATTATTCAGTGACCGCCCGTCTCCTCCATCCTCAGTATTCAGTGATCGCCCGTCTCCTCCGTCCTCAGTATTCAGTGACCGCCCGTCTCCTCCATCCTCAGTATTCAGTGACCGCCCATCTCCTCCATCCTCATTATTCAGTGACCGCCCGTCTCCTCCATCCTCAGTATTCAGTGATCGCCCGTCTCCTCCGTCCTCAGTATTCAGTGACCGCCCATCTCCTCCATCCTCAGTATTCAGTGACCGCCCGTCTCCTCCATCCTCATTATTCAGTGACCGCCCATCTCCTCCATCCTCAGTATTCAGTGACCGCCCGTCTCCTCCATCCTCAGTATTCAGTGATCGCCCGTCTCCTCCGTCCTCAGTATTCAGTGACCGCCTGTCTCCTCCGTCTTCAGTATTCAGTGACCGCCCGTCTCCTCTGTCTTCAGTATTCAGTGACCACCCGTCTCCTCCATCCTCAGTATTCAGTGACCGCCCGTTTCCTCCATCCTCAGTATTCAGTGACCGCACGTCTCCTCCATCCTCAGTATTCAGTGACCGCCCGTCTCCTCCATCCTCAGTATTCAGTGACCGCCCGTCTCCTCCATCCTCAGTATTCAGTGACCGCCCGTCTCCTCCGTCCTCAGTATTCAGTGACTGCCTGTCTCCTCCGTCCTCAGTATTCAGTGACCGCCTGTCTCCTCCATCCTCAGTATTCAGTGCCTGCTGTCTCCTCTGTCCTCAGTATTCAGTGACCGCCCGTCTCCTCCGTCCTCAGTATGCAGTGACCGCCTGTCTCCTCCATCCTCAGTATTCAGTGACCGCCCGTCTCCTCCGTCCTCAGTATTCAGTGACCGTCCGTCTCCTCCGTCCTCAGTATTCAGTGACCGCCCGTCTCCTCCGTCCTCAGTATTCAGTGACCGCCTGCCTCCTCCATCCTCAGTATTCAGTGACCGCCTGCCTCCTCCATCCCCAGTATTCAGTGACCGCCCGTCTCCTTCATCCTCAGTATTCAGTGACCATCCGTCTCCTCCATCCTCAGTATTCAGTGACCGCCCATCTCATTTGTCCTCAGTATTCAGTGACCGCCCGTCTCCTCCATCCTCAGTATTCAGTGACCGCCCGTCTCCTCCATCCTCATTATTCAGTGACCGCCCATCCCCTCCGTCCCCAGTATTCAGTGACCGCCCGTCTCATTTGTCCTTAGTATTCAGTGACCGCCCGTCTCCTCCATCCTCAGTATTCAGTGACCACCCGTCTCCTCCGTCCTCAGTATTCAGTGACCGCCCGTCTCCTCCATCCTCAGTATTCAGTGACCGCCTGTCTCCTCTGTCCTCAGTATTCAGTGACCGCCTGTCTCCTCCATCCTCAGTATTCAGTGACCGTCCGTCTCCTCCGTCCTCAGTATTCAGTGATCGCCCATCTCCTCCATCCTCAGTATTCAGTGACCGCCTGTCTCCTCCATCCTCAGTATTCAGTGACCGCCCGTCTCCTCCATCCTCAGTATTCAGTGATCGCCTGTCTCCTCCATCCTCAGTATTCAGTGACCGCCCGTCTCCTCCGTCCTCAGTATTCAGTGACCGCCTGTCTCCTCCATCCTCAGTATTCAGTGACTACCCGTCTCCTCCATCCTCAGTATTCAGTGACCGCCTGTCTCCTCCATCCTCAGTATTCAGTGACCGCCTGTCTCCTCCATCCTCAGTATTCAGTGACCGCCCGTCTCCTCCATCCCCAGTATGCAGTGACCGCCCGTCTCCTCCATCCTCAGTATTCAGTGACTGCCCGTCTCCTCCGTCCTCAGTATTCAGTGACCGCTTGTCTCCTCCATCCTCAGTATTTTGTGACCGCCTGTCTCCTCCATCCTCAGTATTCAGTGACCGCCCGTCTCCTCCATCCTCAGTATTCAGTGACCGCCCGTCTCCTCCATCCTCAGTATTCAGTGACCGCCCGTCTCCTCCGTCCTCAGTATTCAGTGATCGCCCGTCTCCTCCATCCTCAGTATTCAGTGACCGCTTGTCTCCTCCGTCCTCAGTATTCAGTGACTGCCCGTCTCCTCCGTCCTCAGTATTCAGTGACTGCCCGTCTCCTCCATCCTCAGTATTTTGTGACCGCTTGTCTCCTCCATCCTCAGTATTCAGTGACTGCCCGTCTCCTCCGTCCTCAGTATTCAGTGACCGCTTGTCTCCTCCATCCTCAGTATTTTGTGACCGCCTGTCTCCTCCATCCTCAGTATTCAGTGACCGCCCGTCTCCTCCATCCTCAGTATTCAGTGACCGCCCGTCTCCTCCGTCCTCAGTATTCAGTGACCGCTTGTCTCCTCCATCCTCAGTATTTTGTGACCGCCTGCCTCCTCCATCCCCAGTATTCAGTGGCCGCTCGTCTCCTCCATCCTCAGTATTCAGTGACCTCCCGTCTCCTCCATCCTCAGTATTCAGTGGCCGCTCGTCTCCTCCATCCTCAGTATTCAGTGACCGCCCGTCTCCTCCATCCTCAGTATTCAGTGACCGCCCGTCTCCTCCATCCTCAGTATTCAGTGACCGCCCGTCTCCTCCATCCTCAGTATTCAGTGACTGCCCGTCTCCTTCATCCTCAGTATCCAGTGACCGCCCGTCTCCTCCATCCTCAGTATTCAGTGACTGTCCGTCTCCTTCATCCTCATTATTTGGTGACCGCCCGTCTCATCCATCCTCAGTATTCAGTGACTGCCTGTCTCCTCCGTCCTCAGTATTCAGTGACCGCCCGTCTCCTTCATCCTCATTATTTGGTGACCGCCCGTCTCCTGCGTCCTCAGTATTCAGTGACCGCCCGTCTCCTCCGTCCTCAGTATTCAGTGACCGCCCGTCTCCTCCGTCCTCAGTATTCGGTGACCGCCCGTCTCCTCCATCCTCAGTATTCAGTGACCGCCCGTCTCCTCCGTCCTCAGTATTCAGTGACCGCTCGTCTCCTCCGTCCTCAGTATTCGGTGACCGCCCGTCTCCTCCGTCCTCAGTATTCAGTGACCGCCCGTCTCCTCCGTCGTCAGTATTCAGTGACCGCCCGTCTCCTTCATCCTCATTATTTGGTGACCGCCCGTCTCCTCCGTCCTCAGTATTCGGTGACCGCCCGTCACTTGATCTCGTCACTTCTACGCAGGTTATGGAGGCGCTCGGCAGGAGGTTTTTGCAAACATCTCGGAGACCTGACCCCAGATCTTCTGTGTATGAGGCTTGTGCGGACCCTTCTGCCTCCTGATCCCACGGGAGGACATGAGATCCGGGCTCTGTGGGGTCATCACCTCCAGGACTCTTCGCTCTTAATGACATCGGCTGGATGTTGGGGGTCGTTGTCCGTTTGGAGCTGATGGGCATCACATGATGGGTCAGTTCCTGTCCTCCGGGGTCTATAGATACAGATCTGCCGCTGGTTGCTCGTCTGTGGGACAATCTGGAGGACACTTGGCACTTGTATGACCAATGTATTCCTGGCTATGGCCGCGCTCTGCGCACACGTCAGCGGCCTTGCCCCTAATTGACAGGTAAATAAACAGCAGGAATAATTGTGTTTGTGGTGTGGTGGGTGGTCTCTGGGTGGTCTCGCCTCGTGGCGGGGATGTGGTACCAATTTACAGGTCTTGTCACACATTCATAGAAAACACATTGTGGGCATCAGAGATTGTTCTTCGGGCACAGATACAAACAGGCCCCGGTGTCACGGATCTCGTCTCCTCCGCCAGACAATCCGGATCTCATTACTCCTCTATAAACGACTAAAATATGGAGCCGAGGAAAGAAAACGACTCGTAGACGAGCGACCTGCACCGACCATAGAGGAAGAGAGGAAAGAAAACGACTCGTAGACGAGCGACCTGCACCGACCATAGAGGAAGAGAGGAAAGAAAACGACTCGTAGACGAGTGACCTGCACCGACCATAGAGGAGCCGAGGAAAGAAACCGACTCGTAGACGAGCGACCTGCACCGACCATCGAGGAGCCGAGGAAAGAAAACGACTCGTAGACGAGCGACCTGCACCGACCATCGAGGAGCCGAGGAAAGAAAACGACTCGTAGACGAGCGACCTGCACCGACCATAGAGGAGCCGAGGAAAGAAAACGACTCGTAGACGAGCGACCTGCACCGACCATAGAGGAGCAGAGGAAAGAAAACGACTCGTAGACGAGCGACCTGCACCGACCATAGAGGAAGAGAGGAAAGAAAACGACTCGTAGACGAGCGACCTGCACCGACCATAGAGGAAGAGAGGAAAGAAAACGACTCGTAGACGAGCGACCTGCACCGACCATAGAGGAAGAGAGGAAAGAAAACGACTCGTAGACGAGCGACCTGCACCGACCATAGAGGAGCCGAGGAAAGAAAACAACTCGTAGACGAGTGACCTGCACCGACCATAGAGGAAGAGAGGAAAGAAAACGACTCGTAGACGAGTGACCTGCACCGACCATAGAGGAAGAGAGGAAAGAAAACGACTCGTAGACGAGCGACCTGCACCGACCATAGAGGAAGAGAGGAAAGAAAACGACTCGTAGACGAGCGACCTGCACCGACCATAGAGGAAGAGAGGAAAGAAAACGACTCGTAGACGAGCGACCTGCACCGACCATAGAGGAGCAGAGGAAAGAAAACAACTCGTAGACGAGTGACCTGCACCGACTATAGAGGAAGAGAGGAAAGAAAACGACTCGTAGACGAGTGACCTGCACCGACCATAGAGGAGCAGAGGAAAGAAAACGACTCGTAGACGAGCGACCTGCACCGACCATAGAGGAGCAGAGGAAAGAAAACGACTCGTAGACGAGCGACCTGCACCGACCATAGAGGAAGAGAGGAAAGAAAACAACTCGTAGACGAGCGACCTGCACCGACTATAGAGGAAGAGAGGAAAGAAAACGACTCGTAGACGAGTGACCTGCACCGACCATAGAGGAGCAGAGGAAAGAAAACGACTCGTAGACGAGCGACCTGCACCGACCATAGAGGAAGAGAGGAAAGAAAACAACTCGTAGACGAGTGACCTGCACCGACTATAGAGGAAGAGAGGAAAGAAAACGACTCGTAGACGAGCGACCTGCACCGACCATAGAGGAGCCGAGGAAAGAAAACGACTCGTAGACGAGCGACCTGCACCGACCATAGAGGAGCAGAGGAAAGAAAACGACTCGTAGACGAGCGACCTGCACCGACCATAGAGGAAGAGAGGAAAGAAAACGACTCGTAGACGAGCGACCTGCACCGACCATAGAGGAAGAGAGGAAAGAAAACAACTCGTAGACGAGTGACCTGCACCGACCATAGAGGAGCAGAGGAAAGAAAATGACTCGTAGACGAGCGACCTGCACCGACCATAGAGGAAGAGAGGAAAGAAAACGACTCATAGACGAGCGACCTGCACCGACCATAGAGGAGCCGAGGAAAGAAAACGACTCGTAGACGAGCGACCTGCACCGACCATAGAGGAAGAGAGGAAAGAAAACAACTCGTAGACGAGCGACCTGCACCGACCATAGAGGAAGAGAGGAAAGAAAACGACTCGTAGACGAGCGACCTGCACCGACCATAGAGGAGCCGAGGAAAGAAAACGACTCGTAGACGAGCGACCTGCACCGACCATAGAGGAAGAGAGGAAAGAAAACGACTCGTAGACGAGCGACCTGCACCGACCATAGAGGAGCCGAGGAAAGAAAACGCCTCGTAGACGAGCGACCTGCACCGACCATAGAGGAGCCGAGGAAAGAAAACGACTCGTAGACGAGCGACCTGCACCGACCATAGAGGAAGAGAGGAAAGAAAACGACTCGTAGACGAGCGACCTGCACCGACCATAGAGGAAGAGAGGAAAGAAAACGACTCGTAGACGAGCGACCTGCACCGACCATAGAGGAAGAGAGGAAAGAAAACGACTCGTAGACGAGCGACCTGCACCAACCATAGAGGAAGAGAGGAAAGAAAACGACTCGTAGACGAGCGACCTGCACCGACCATAGAGGAAGAGAGGAAAGAAAACGACTCGTAGACGAGCGACCTGCACCGACCATAGAGGAAGAGAGGAAAGAAAACGACTCGTAGACGAGCGACCTGCACCGACCATAGAGGAAGAGAGGAAAGAAAACAACTCGTAGACGAGCGACCTGCACCGACCATAGAGGAAGAGAGGAAAGAAAACGACTCGTAGACGAGCGACCTGCACCGACCATAGAGGAGCCGAGGAAAGAAAACGACTCGTAGACGAGCGACCTGCACCGACCATAGAGGAGCCGAGGAAAGAAAACGACTCGTAGACGAGCGACCTGCACCGACCATAGAGGAAGAGAGGAAAGAAAACGACTCGTAGACGAGCGACCTGCACCGACCATAGAGGAGCCGAGGAAAGAAAACGCCTCGTAGACGAGTGACCTGCACCGACCATAGAGGAAGAGAGGAAAGAAAACGCCTCGTAGACGAGCGACCTGCACCGACCATAGAGGAAGAGAGGAAAGAAAACGACTCGTAGACGAGCGACCTGCACCGACCATAGAGGAGCCGAGGAAAGAAAACGACTCGTAGACGAGCGACCTGCACCGACCATAGAGGAAGAGAGGAAAGAAAACGACTCGTAGACGAGCGACCTGCACCGACCATAGAGGAAGAGAGGAAAGAAAACGACTCGTAGACGAGCGACCTGCACCGACCATAGAGGAAGAGAGGAAAGAAAACGACTCGTAGACGAGCGACCTGCACCAA
This sequence comes from Anomaloglossus baeobatrachus, assembly GCF_048569485.1. Classification (NCBI taxonomy): domain Eukaryota; kingdom Metazoa; phylum Chordata; class Amphibia; order Anura; family Aromobatidae; genus Anomaloglossus; species Anomaloglossus baeobatrachus. Next base: position 211,237,665 of record NC_134362.1, read on the forward strand.
CCATAGAGGAAGAGAGGAAAGAAAACGACTCGTAGACGAGCGACCTGCACCGACCATAGAGGAACCGAGGAAAGAAAACGACTCGTAGACGAGCGACCTGCACCGACCATAGAGGAAGAGAGGAAAGAAAACGACTCGTAGACGAGCGACCTGCACCGACCATAGAGAAAGAGAAGAAAGAAAACGACTCGTAGACGAGCGACCTGCACCGACCATAGAGGAGCAGAGGAAAGAAAACGACTCGTAGACGAGCGACCTGCACCGATCATAGAGGAAGAGAGGAAAGAAAACGACTCGTAGACGAGCGACCTGCACCGACCATAGAGGAAGAGAGGAAAGAAAACGACTCGTAGACGAGCGACCTGCACCGACCATAGAGGAAGAGAGGAAAGAAAACGACTCGTAGACGAGCGACCTGCACCGACCATAGAGGAAGAGAGGAAAGAAAACGACTCGTAGACGAGCGACCTGCACCGACCATAGAGGAAGAGAGGAAAGAAAACGACTCGTAGACGAGCGACCTGCACCAACCATAGAGGAAGAGAGGAAAGAAAACGACTCGTAGACGAGCGACCTGCACCGACCATAGAGGAACCGAGGAAAGAAAACGACTCGTAGACGAGCGACCTGCACCGACCATAGAGGAAGAGAGGAAAGAAAACGACTCGTAGACGAGCGACCTGCACCGACCATAGAGAAAGAGAAGAAAGAAAACGACTCGTAGACGAGCGACCTGCACCGACCATAGAGGAGCAGAGGAAAGAAAACGACTCGTAGACGAGCGACCTGCACCGATCATAGAGGAAGAGAGGAAAGAAAACGACTCGTAGACGAGCGACCTGCACCGACCATAGAGGAAGAGAGGAAAGAAAACGACTCGTAGACGAGCGACCTGCACCGACCATAGAGGAAGAGAGGAAAGAAAACGACTCGTAGACGAGCGACCTGCACCGACCATAGAGGAAGAGAGGAAAGAAAACGACTCGTAGACGAGCGACCTGCACCGACCATAGAGGAGCCGAGGAAAGAAAACGACTCGTAGACGAGCGACCTGCACCGACCATAGAGGAGCAGAGGAAAGAAAACGACTCGTAGACGAGCGACCTGCACCGACCATAGAGGAAGAGAGGAAAGAAAACGACTCGTAGACGAGCGACCTGCACCGACCATAGAGGAGCCGAGGAAAGAAAACGCCTCGTAGACGAGCAACCTGCACCGACCATAGAGGAAGAGAGGAAAGAAAACGACTCGTAGACGAGCGACCTGCACCGACCATAGAGGAGCCGAGGAAAGAAACCGACTCGTAGACGAGCGACCTGCACCGACCATAGAGGAAGAGAGGAAAGAAAACGACTCGTAGACGAGCGACCTGCACCGACCATAGAGGAGCCGAGGAAAGAAAACGACTCGTAGACGAGCGACCTGCACCGACCATAGAGGAAGAGAGGAAAGAAAACGACTCGTAGACGAGCGACCTGCACCGACCATAGAGGAAGAGAGGAAAGAAAACAACTCGTAGACGAGCGACCTGCACCGACCATAGAGGAAGAGAGGAAAGAAAACGACTCGTAGACGAGCGACCTGCACCGACCATAGAGGAGCAGAGGAAAGAAAACGACTCGTAGACGAGCGACCTGCACCGACCATAGAGGAAAAGAGGAATGAAAACGACTCGTAGACGAGCGACCTGCACCGACCATAGAGGAAGAGAGGAATGAAAACGACTCGTAGACGAGCAACCTGCACCGACCATAGAGGAAGAGAGGAAAGAAAACGACTCGTAGACGAGCGACCTGCACCGACCATAGAGGAAGAGAGGAATGAAAACGACTCGTAGACGAGCGACCTGCACCGACCATAGAGGAAGAGAGGAAAGAAAACGACTCGTAGACGAGCGACCTGCACCGACCATAGAGGAAGAGAGGAAAGAAAACGACTCGTAGACGAGCGACCTGCACCGACCATAGAGGAAGAGAGGAAAGAAAACGACTCGTAGACGAGCGACCTGCACCGACCATAGAGGAGCCGAGGAAAGAAAACGACTCGTAGACGAGCGACCTGCACCGACCATAGAGGAAGAGAGGAAAGAAAACGACTCGTAGACGAGCGACCTGCACCGACCATAGAGGAAGAGAGGAAAGAAAACGACTCGTAGACGAGCGACCTGCACCGACCATAGAGGAAGAGAGGAAAGAAAACGACTCGTAGACGAGCGACCTGCACCGACCATAGAGGAAGAGAGGAAAGAAAACGACTCGTAGACGAGCGACCTGCACCGACCATAGAGGAAGAGAGGAAAGAAAACGACTCGTAGACAAGCGACCTGCACCGACCATAGAGGAAGAGAGGAAAGAAAACGACTCGTAGACGAGCGACCTGCACCGACCATAGAGGAGCCGAGGAAAGAAAACGACTCGTAGACGAGCGACCTGCACCGCCCATAGAGGAAGAGAGGAAAGAAAACGACTCGTAGACGAGCGACCTGCACCGACCATAGAGGAAGAGAAGAAAGAAAACGACTCGTAGACGAGCGACCTGCACCGATCATAGAGGAGCAGAGGAAAGAAAACGACTCGTAGACGAGCGACCTGCACCGACCATAGAGGAAGAGAAGAAAGAAAACGACTCGTAGACGAGCGACCTGCACCGACCATAGAGGAAGAGAAGAAAGAAAACGACTCGTAGACGAGCGACCTGCACCGACCATAGAGGAGCCGAGGAAAGAAAACGACTCGTAGACGAGCGACCTGCACCGACCATAGAGGAAGAGAGGAAAGAAAACGACTCGTAGACGAGCGACCTGGAGGAGAGAGGACCCTGCCCACGAGGGCTCTCAGTCTACAGGGGATGGATGAGGATACAGTAGGTGAAGGTGGAGATGGTCGTGCGGTGCTATAGTGGACTGAGGGTTATTGTAGGTTGTAGACTTGTTGGAAGAGATGGGTCTTCAGGTTCCTCTTGAAGCTTTTCACGGTAGGAGAGAGTCTGATGTGCTGAGGTAGAGCGTTCCAGAGTATGGGGGCAGCACGGGAGAAATCTTGTATGCGATGGTGGGAAGAGGAGATGAGAGGGGAGAAGAGAAGGAGATCTTGTGAGGATCTGAGGTTACGTGCAGGTAGGTACCGGGAGACTAGATCACAGATGTAGGGAGGAGACAGGTTGCGGGTGGCTTTGTAGGTCATGGTTAGGGTCCTTGTCAGATGCCTCAAGTTGCTTCCACTCTGCTCCCCAGACACGTCCTCCATTGTGCGCCACCCTCTGCTCCCCAGACACGTCCTCCATTGTGCGCCACCCTCTGCTCCCCAGACACGTCCTCCATTGTGCGCCACCCTCTGCTCCCCAGATACGTCCTCCATTGTGCGCCACCCTCTGCTCCCCAGATACGTCCTCCATTGTGCGCCACCCTCTGCTCCCCAGTCATCTCCTCCATTGTGCGCCATCCTCTGCTCCCCAGTCATCTCCTCCATTGTGCGCCACCCTCTGCTCAACAGACACGTCCTCCATTGTGCGCCACCCTCTGCTCCCCAGTCATCTCCTCCATTGTGCGCCACCCTCTGCTCAACAGACACGTCCTCCATTGTGCGCCACCCTCTGCTCCCCAGTCATCTCCTCCATTGTGCGCCACCCTCTGCTCAACAGACACGTCCTCCATTGTGCGCCACCCTCTGCTCCCCAGTCATCTCCTCCATTGTGCGCCATCCTCTGCTCCCTGTCATTAGGGGTCAGGTGCTGCCTCCTCTATGGGGAGAGATACAGGGGGACTCTGTGGTTATCAGTTTCTGGGGTTGGGATGTGCAGAGGGTCTTCTGAGCCGCAGCCTCTGTACACACTCCGCCATTTGTGGGGTCAGGCCTCTGTACTCCGCCATTTGTGGGGTCAGGCTGCACTTTATGGGGTCTCACCCCAGAGCAGGGTGGGGGTGACAGCAACTCAGAAGAGGACCTGATGGAGGGCGCTGGGATGTGCAGAGGATTCGTACAGATTTGGGGCTGATAGACGGGGGATTATCAAATATTCTGGATTATCGGACTCACTTGTAACCCTGGCCATACACTGTCAATGGCTGCAGCCATGTTTCCCAGCAATGTGCGGGGTGGCGGTCACCAGTGAGCACATCCGCCAGGTCACCTTACCAGTACTCCCAGTATACATTGGTAGCCTGGAGCCACGGGGACCAGTGTCTGTCGCTGCGTGGAGCCACGGGGACCAGTGTCTGTCGCTGCGTGGAGCCATCACTGTGGGATTCTGAGCCGCTGAGTCAGGATTTACTTTTTCCCAAACCCAGAAAAAGCCCCTGGGTCGGGTCAGGTTCAGGGCTATTTATACGGGTTCCGCGGACTGCGGCCGGACCACTAATTGCTGCTTTCTCCTCAATCGTCGTCTCACGTCCAGTGATCACAGGATTAAGGGAAGATTTCTTGTCAGGAATTCCAGTATCGGCTCCACCACGAGAAGATATAAATACAGAGGCGTGGGAATCGCTCCCTGTAACCTCCTGCCCGAGACCCCCTGAAGACGCTGCCAACGATCGGGGTCCGCATACAGACAGATAAAGGTATAATCCAGGTCACACAGCTGAGGGTCTGTCACATTGTATCAGGAGATCGGCAAAACCAAGCACAACACAGACTTCACTCTGCTACACTCAGCGGCGAAACGTGAAGCCCATGGACCCCAATGCACACGCTCCTCCGGGACCCCCAATTATTGCAAGTCTTTCATAGTGTTGGTTTTTTTCATAGGGGCTATAGGGACGTTTGGGACCCCCAGGCTCCAGGCCCGGGTGCGATTCCAGCCCCTGCAGCCATTATAGCTACAATGTATCAGTGCAGGTGAATGTATCGCTCCGGACATTCCGCTCCGGACATTCCGCTTTGGACATTCCGCTCCGAACATTCCGCTCCGGACATTCCGCTCCGGACATTCCGCTCCGAACATTCCGCTCCGGACATTCCGCTCTAGACATTCCGCTCTGGAAATTCCGCTCCGGACATTCCGCTACGGACATTCCGCTCCGGACATTCCGCTCCGGATATTCCGCTCCGGACATTCCGCTCCGGACATTCCGCTCCGGACATTCCGCTCTAGACATTCCGCTCCGGACATTCCGCTCCGGATATTCCGCTCCGGACATTCCGCTCCGGACATTCCGCTCCAGACATTCCGCTCCGGATATTCCGCTCCGGACATTCCACTCCGGACATTCCACTCCGGACATTCCGCTCTAGACATTCCGCTCTAGACATTCCGCTCTAGACATTCCGCTCCGGACATTCCGCTCTAGACATTCCGCTCCGGACATTCCGCTCCGGACATTCCGCTCCGGACACAATGGAGGCAACATTCCGCTCCGGACATTCCGCTCCGGACACTCCGCTCCGGACACTCCGCTCTAGACATTCCGCTCCGGACATTCCGCTCCGGACATTCCGCTCCGGACACAATGGAGGCAACATTCCGCTCCGGACATTCCGCTTCGGACACTCCGCTCCGGACACTCCGCTCCGGACACAATGGAGGCAACATTCCGCTCTGAGGATAAATATTTACTGCTCATTCTGCATCTGACGTCAGCTGATACAATGTGACGATTTGTTACAGGAAGATTAGAAAGCGCCAGAAGGTTTTATTTCCTTTTCAATATATAAATGAGGCCCCAAATCAATGGTTATAAGTCAGTAGTGACACTTTACAATATAACATGTCTGTTCAGTGAAATCCGCCTCTTTCTCCACTTAGGAGCTGCTTCTTTTCCTCCCTCTTCCTCATTCACACTGAAAAAAGGGAAAAAAGCTCCTTCCTGCTGCAGGTAAGATACAGTGCCACCTTCCTGAGATCAGATTACAGCTGCTTGGTGAAGTGTATGGAGGAGGGGGGGAAGCACTGACGCTGCTGCTTTCTAGTATTTCATTGTGTCCAAGCTGGATTCATTTCTGCATGGCTGAGTGTCGCCTTGTAATGTCTTATGCTGCTGTTTCTAGTCAGGGTTTTATTTCACCCCAGAGTCACAGCGACACTGCTTTGTACTTTTCTACATGTCTACTGTGCTACTGCTGCTTTTTAGTAAGTGTTGAATCCAACCTCAAAGTTGTATTTACAGCTACATTGCTCAGTGCTGCTGTGTAATGTCCTCCAGGCTGCTTTGTAATAAGTGTTTTACCTTCCCCTGCTGGATTCACAGCCACACTGCTCAATGCTACTGTATAACCTCCTCCATGCTGTTTCTAGTAAGTGTTTATCTTCCCTGCTGGATTCACACTTACACTGCTCAGTATTGCTGTATATCTTTCTAGTAAGTGTTTATCTCCCCTTGCTGGATTCACAGCCACACTGCTCAATACTGCTGTATAACCTCCTCCATGCTCTTTCCAGTAGGTGTTTATTTCCTCCTGCTGGATTCACACCTACACTGCTCAGTATTGCTGTATATTATTATTATTTATTATTATAGCATCATTTATTCCATCTTTATAATAAGTGTTTATCTCCCCTGCTGGATTCACAGCCACACTTCTCAGTACTGCTGTATAGCCTCCTCCATGCTATTTCTAGTAAGTGTTTATCTCCCCCTGCTGTATTCATAGTTACACTGCTCAGTGCTGCTGTATAACCTCCTCCATGCTGTTTCTGGTAGATGTTTATTTCCTCCTGCTGGATTCACAGCCACACTGCTCAGTATTGCTGTATATCTTTCTAGCAAGTGTTTATCTCCCCTAAGGCTGGATTCACAGCCACACTGCTCAGTATTGCTGTATATCTTTCTAGTAAGTGTTTATCTCCCCTAAGGCTGGATTCACAGTCACACTGCTCAGTAGTGCTGTATATCTTTCTAGTAAGTGTTTATCTCCCCCTGGCTGGATTCACAGTCACACTGCTCAGTAGTGCTGTATATCTTTCTAGTAAGTGTTTATCTCCCCCTGGCTGGATTCACAGTCACACTGCTCAGTAGTGCTGTATATCTTTCTAGTAAGTGTTTATCTCCCCCTGGCTGGATTCACATCACACTGCTCAGTATTGCTGTATATCTTTCTAGTAAGTGTTTATCTCCCCCTGGCTGGATTCACAGTCACACTGCTCAGTATTGCTGTATATCTTTCTAGTAAGTGTTTATCTCCCCCTGGCTGGATTCACAGTCACACTGCTCAGTAGTGCTGTATATCTTTCTAGTAAGTGTTTATCTCCCCCTGGCTGGATTCACAGTCACACTGCTCAGTAGTGCTGTATATCTGTTACGGTTGCTGCGAGCACTGGAGACTAAGTCCAGATTTCTTGCTACTGCACATGTGCGAGCGCTGGAGACTAAGTCCAGATTTCTTGCTACTGCACATGTGCGAGCGCTGGAGACTAAGTCCAGATTTCTTGCTACTGCACATGTGCGAGCGCTGGAGACTAAGTCCAGATTTCTTGCTACTGCACATGTGCGAGCGCTGGAGACTAAGTCCAATCTTGGAGCCATTGCACATGTGCGGGTGACATCATCGCTGACACGAGGTCACATGTCTCTGACACCTTCTATGCCGATTGGTCGCTGGTCATGTGCTTGTGACGTCTTGCTCGGTGATAGGCCAGCATGACGTCACTCCTGTCGTTCTGGCAGCGGATTGGCTCTGGTGTCCTCCATCTTGGATGAGGCACAGAGTCTATATAAGACCCTGACACACGCCGCATGGTGCTCAGTCCTCTTGGTTCATGCATGAGGGTAGACGCTCTGTGCGCGTTCCTCTAGGCATTCCTCTGTCTATGCTAGGTGAGCGCTACCGGCAGGGTAGCGTTCTTATACCTTACAGCTTCGGCTGCTGTCCGTATCCTTACCTCTTAGGGGAGCGGACATAGGCAGGTGCCTGAGGCACATGGTCTGGCTGGGCCTTGTGGTTTGACTCGTAGGTGGACGTTGCCGCTAGGGTAACGTTCCTTATACTGCGTCTGGCAGTTGTTCGTATCCTCGCACACTAGTGGAGCGAACGCAGGTAGGAGCTTTGTGCGGCTTACGCTGCTGTTCGTCTCTTTTGCACCACTAGAAGAGCGGACCTAGGCAGGTGCCATATCTAGTGGTTCGTGTCCTCGCACACTAGTGGAGCGAACGCAGGTAGGAGCTTTGTGCGGCTTACGCTGCTGTTCGTCTCTTTTGCACCACTAGAAGAGCGGACCTAGGTAGGTGCAATTTCGCACACATTGCCTTTGTCTCTGTGATTATTAACAGAGATCATTCCACACACCCTCCAAGTAAGGGAGGAATTGCTTTACTTACTTATTATATCCTTCTGTGAGTTAACAGAGGTATTGCACTCTGCCATAGTCTGCAGCAGAGTCTTTGCACGGTGGACCCTGACTGTCTGATACTCCTTTCAGTTATTATCAGACAGTCCCCCGTAACAATATCTTTCTAGTAAGTGTTTATCTCCCCCTGGCTGGATTCACAGTCACACTGCTCAGTAGTGCTGTATATCTTTCTAGTAAGTGTTTATCTCCCCCTGGCTGGATTCACAGTCACACTGCTCAGTAGTGCTGTATATCTTTCTAGTAAGTGTTTATCTCCCCCTGGCTGGATTCACATCACATGTTTATCTCCCCCTGCTGGATTCACAGTCACACTGCTCAGTATTGCTGTATATCTTTCTAGTAAGTGATTATCTCCCCCTGGCTGGATTCACATCACATGTTTATTTCCCCCTGCTGGATTCACATCACATGTTTATCTCCCCCCCTGGCTGGATTCACAGTCACACTGCTCAGTAGTGCTGTGTATCTTTCTAATAAGTGATTATCTCCCCCTGGCTGGATTCACATCACATGTTTATCTCCCCCTGCTGGATTCACATCACACTGCTCAGTAGTGCTGTATATCTTTCTAGTAAGTGATTATCTCCCCCTGCTGGATTCACATCACACTGCTCAGTAGTGCTGTATATCTTTCTAGTAAGTGATTATCTCCCCCTGGCTGGATTCACAGTCACACTGCTCAGTATTGCTGTATATCTTTCTAGTAAGTGTTTATCTCCCCCCTGGCTGGATTCACAGTCACACTGCTCAGTAGTGCTGTATATCTTTCTAGTAAGTGTTTATCTCCCCCTGGCTGGATTCACAGTCACACTGCTCAGTAGTGCTGTATATCTTTCTAGTAAGTGTTTATCTCCCCCTGGCTGGATTCACATCACATGTTTATCTCCCCCTGCTGGATTCACAGTCACACTGCTCAGTATTGCTGTATATCTTTCTAGTAAGTGATTATCTCCCCCTGGCTGGATTCACATCACATGTTTATTTCCCCCTGCTGGATTCACATCACATGTTTATCTCCCCCCCTGGCTGGATTCACAGTCACACTGCTCAGTAGTGCTGTGTATCTTTCTAATAAGTGATTATCTCCCCCTGGCTGGATTCACATCACATGTTTATCTCCCCCTGCTGGATTCACATCACACTGCTCAGTATTGCTGTATATCTTTCTAGTAAGTGATTATCTCCCCCTGGCTGGATTCACATCACATGTTTATTTCCCCCTGCTGGATTCACATCACATGTTTATCTCCCCCCCTGGCTGGATTCACAGTCACACTGCTCAGTAGTGCTGTGTATCTTTCTAATAAGTGATTATCTCCCCCTGGCTGGATTCACATCACATGTTTATCTCCCCCTGCTGGATTCACATCACACTGCTCAGTAGTGCTGTATATCTTTCTAGTAAGTGATTATCTCCCCCTGCTGGATTCACATCACACTGCTCAGTAGTGCTGTATATCTTTCTAGTAAGTGATTATCTCCCCCTGGCTGGATTCACAGTCACACTGCTCAGTAGTGCTGTATATCTTTCTAGTAAGTGATTATCTCCCCCTGGCTGGATTCACAGTCACACTGCTCAGTATTGCTGTATATCTTTCTAGTAAGTGATTATCTCCCCCTGGCTGGATTCACAGTCACACTGCTCAGTATTGCTGTATATCTTTCTAGTAAGTGATTATCTCCCCCTGGCTGGATTCACATCACACTGCTCAGTATTGCTGTATATCTTTCTAGTAAGTGTTTATCTCCCCCCTGGCTGGATTCACAGCTACACTGCTCAGTATTGCTGTATATCTTTCTAGTAAGTGATTATCTCCCCCTGGCTGGATTCACATCACACTGCTCAGTATTGCTGTATATCTTTCTAGTAAGTGTTTATCTCCCCCCTGGCTGGATTCACAGCTACACTGCTCAGTATTGCTGTATATCTTTCTAGTAAGTGTTTATCTCCCCCCTGGCTGGATTCACAGTCACACTGCTCAGTATTGCTGTATATCTTTCTAGTAAGTGATTATCTCCCCCTGGCTGGATTCACATCACACTGCTCAGTATTGCTGTATATCTTTCTAGTAAGTGTTTATCTCCCCCTGGCTGGATTCACAGCTACACTGCTCAGTATTGCTGTATATCTTTCTAGTAAGTGTTTATCTCCCCCCTGGCTGGATTCACAGTCACACTGCTCAGTATTGCTGTATATCTTTCTAGTAAGTGTTTATCTCCCCCCTGGCTGGATTCACAGTCACACTGCTCAGTATTGCTGTATATCTTTCTAGTAAGTGTTTATCTCCCCCTGGCTGGATTCACATCACACTGCTCAGTATTGCTGTATATCTTTCTAGTAAGTGTTTATCTCCCCCTGGCTGGATTCACAGCTACACTGCTCAGTATTGCTGTATATCTTTCTAGTAAGTGTTTATCTCCCCCCTGGCTGGATTCACAGTCACACTGCTCAGTAGTGCTGTATATCTTTCTAGTAAGTGTTTATCTCCCCCTGGCTGGATTCACATCACACTGCTCAGTACAGCTGATTATCTCTGACCTATCGGCAGCACAAGTCTCACTCCTGTGCTAATGACTTGTTACAATGTGTCAGTGCAGGTAAATGTATCACTTTGTAGCCCAAACTGTAAATCTCACAGAAGATTGTCTAAACTGGATATAACTGTAACAAACCCTCAGCTGCGAGAAGAATCATTTCATCTTCTTAAAGTGCATAAATGATTCCCATTCACTGACAGCAAACAGAGATATAGAAAAACTGAGGGATGGAAGCAAAAAGCATTCTACAAGGATGAACATTTTTTCCCCTATAAAATGATTAATTTAGAGTAAACGTTTGAAATCTGATAAACAACTAACAAATGCCGGTACTCCAGCAGAATGAGAGTCTCTACCTTCAGAGGAGGCGTCATGTGACCTCTGAGAAAATGGGAAAAACACACGATCATTTGTCAAGGGTTCTTCAGAAGTAATGAGTGGCCGGTGGTGACTGCGCCGCCCGCGTCCTCCGCATATAATCCGGGGGATTATTTTACATACCACTAAATACTCAGTATGCGGCATAATTACAGCCTGACTGCTCATATGCCATCTCCAATATCCACCGCCGCGCAGACGTCACCGCCTCCACCGTACAAGAGGGGCGCGGATACGTATACACCGACCGCCATATTTACCTTCCCCGAACACACAACCCTGATCTATATTTACCTCCAGCTTCATCCCCTCCACCAAGATCTATGGCCAAGAAGAAACAGACCTCAGCCTAAGCCTGCCCGGGTTATACCGGCTATACATATATACACAGGAGATGCCCAGGTTATACCGGCTGTACATATATAATTATATACAGGAGATGCCCAGGTTATACCGGCTGTACATATATAATTATATACAGGAAATGCCCAGGTTATACCGGCTGTACATATATATACAGGAGATGCCCAGGTTATACCGGCTGTACATATATAATTATATACAGGAAATGCCCAGGTTATACCGGCTGTACATATATATACAGGAGATGCCCAGGTTATACCGGCTGTACATATATAATTATATACAGGAAATGCCCAGGTTATACCGGCTGCACATATACACAGGAGATGCCCAGGTTATACCGGCTGCACATATACACAGGAGATGCCCAGGTTATACCGGCTGCACATATATAATTATACACAGGAGATGTCCAGGTTATACCGGCTGTACATATATACACAGGAAATGCCCGGGTTATACCGGCTGTACATATATAATTATATACAGGAGATGCCCAGGTTATACCGGCTGTACATATATAATTATATACAGGAGATGCCCAGGTTATACCGGCTGTACATATATAATTATATACAGGAAATGCCCAGGTTATACCGGCTGTACATATATACACAGGAGATGCCCAGGTTATACCGGCTGTACATATATAATTATATACAGGAAATGCCCAGGTTATACCGGCTGCACATATACACAGGAGATGCCCAGGTTATACCGGCTGCACATATACACAGGAGATGCCCAGGTTATACCGGCTGCACATATATAATTATACACAGGAGATGTCCAGGTTATACCGGCTGTACATATATACACAGGAAATGCCCGGGTTATACCGGCTGTACATATATAATTATATACAGGAGATGCCCAGGTTATACCGGCTGTACATATATAATTATATACAGGAGATGCCCAGGTTATACCGGCTGTACATATATAATTATATACAGGAGATGCCCGGGTTATACCTGCTGTACATATATACACAGGAGATGCCCAGGTTATACCGGCTGTACATATATAATTATATACAGGAGATGCCCAGGTTATACCGGCTGTATATATATATAATTATATACAGGAGATGCCCGGGTTATACCGGCTGTACATATATACACAGGAGATGCCCAGGTTATACCGGCTGTACATATATAATTATATACAGGAGATGCCCAGGTTATACCGGCTATACATATATACACAGGAGATGCCCAGGTTATACCGGCTGCACATATATAATTATATACAGGAGATGCCCAGGTTATACCGGCTGTACATATATAATTATATACAGGAGATGCCCAGGTTATACCGGCTGTACATATATAATTATATACAGGAGATGCCCGGGTTATACCTGCTGTACATATATAATTATATACAGGAGATGCCCAGGTTATACCGGCTGTACATATATAATTATATACAGGAGATGCCCGGGTTATACCGGCTGTACATATATAATTATATACAGGAGATGCCCAGGTTATACCGGCTGTACATATATAATTATATACAGGAGATGCCCAGGTTATACCGGCTGTACATATATAATTATATACAGGAGATGCCCGGGTTATACCGGCTGTACATATATAATTATATACAGGAGATGCCCAGGTTATACCGGCTGTACATATATAATTATATACAGGAGATGCCCAGGTTATACCAGCTGTACATATATAATTATATACAGGCGATGCCCAGGTTATACCGGCTGTACATATATAATTATATACAGGAGATGCCCGGGTTATACCGGCTGTACATATATAATTATATACAGGAGATGCCCAGGTTATACCAGCTGTACATATATAATTATATACAGGAGATGCCCAGGTTATACCGGCTGTATATATATAATTATACACAGGAGATGCCCGGGTTATACCGGCTGTACATATATAATTATATACAGGAGGTGCCCGGGTTATACCGGCTCTACATATATAATTATATACAGGAGATGCCCAGGGTATACCGGCTGTACATATATAATTATACACAGGAGATGCCCAGGTTATACCGGCTGCACATATATAATTATATACAGGAGATGCCCAGGTTATACCGGCTGTACATATATAATTATATACAGGAGATGCCCAGGTTATACCGGCTGTACATATATAATTATATACAGGAGATGCCCAGGTTATACCGGCTGTACATATATAATTATATACAGGAGATGCCCAGGTTATACCGGCTGTACATATATAATTATATACAGGAGATGCCCGGGTTATACCTGCTGTACATATATACACAGGAGATGCCCAGGTTATACCGGCTGTACATATATAATTATATACAGGAGATGCCCAGGTTATACCGGCTGTATATATATATAATTATATACAGGAGATGCCCGGGTTATACCGGCTGTACATATATACACAGGAGATGCCCAGGTTATACCGGCTGTACATATATAATTATATACAGGAGATGCCCAGGTTATACCGGCTATACATATATACACAGGAGATGCCAAGGTTATACCGGCTGCACATATATAATTATATACAGGAGATGCCCAGGTTATACCGGCTGTACATATATAATTATATACAGGAGATGCCCAGGTTATACCGGCTGTACATATATAATTATATACAGGAGATGCCCGGGTTATACCTGCTGTACATATATAATTATATACAGGAGATGCCCAGGTTATACCGGCTGTACATATATAATTATATACAGGAGATGCCCGGGTTATACCGGCTGTACATATATAATTATATACAGGAGATGCCCAGGTTATACCGGCTGTACATATATAATTATATACAGGAGATGCCCAGGTTATACCGGCTGTACATATATAATTATATACAGGAGATGCCCGGGTTATACCGGCTGTACATATATAATTATATACAGGAGATGCCCAGGTTATACCGGCTGTACATATATAATTATATACAGGAGATGCCCAGGTTATACCAGCTGTACATATATAATTATATACAGGCGATGCCCAGGTTATACCGGCTGTACATATATAATTATATACAGGAGATGCCCGGGTTATACCGGCTGTACATATATAATTATATACAGGAGATGCCCAGGTTATACCAGCTGTACATATATAATTATATACAGGAGATGCCCAGGTTATACCGGCTGTATATATATAATTATACACAGGAGATGCCCGGGTTATACCGGCTGTACATATATAATTATATACAGGAGGTGCCCGGGTTATACCGGCTCTACATATATAATTATATACAGGAGATGCCCAGGGTATACCGGCTGTACATATATAATTATACACAGGAGATGCCCAGGTTATACCGGCTGCACATATATAATTATATACAGGAGATGCCCAGGTTATACCGGCTGTACATATATAATTATATACAGGAGATGCCCAGGTTATACCGGCTGTATATATATAATTATATACAGGAGATGCCCAGGGTATACCGGCTGTACATATATAATTATATACAGGAGATGCCCAGGTTATACCGGCTGTACATATATAATTATATACAGGAGATGCCCGGGTTATACCTGCTGTACATATATAATTATATACAGGAGATGCCCAGGTTATACCGGCTGTACATATATAATTATATACAGGAGATGTCCAGGTTATACCAGCTGTACATATATAATTATATACAGGAGATGCCCGGGTTATACCGGCTGTACATATATAATTATATACAGGAGATGCCCAGGTTATACCGGCTGTACATATATAATTATATACAGGAGATGCCCAGGTTATACCGGCTGTACATATATAATTATATACAGGAGATGCCCGGGTTATACCTGCTGTACATATATAATTATATACAGAGGATGCCCAGGTTATACCGGCTGTACATATATAATTATATACAGGAGATGTCCAGGTTATACCAGCTGTACATATATAATTATATACAGGAGATGCCAGGGTTATACCGGCTGTACATATATAATTATATACAGGAGATGCCCAGGTTATACCGGCTGTACATATATAATTATATACAGGAGATGCCCAGGTTATACCGGCTGTACATATATAATTATATACAGGAGATGCCCGGGTTATACCTGCTGTACATATATAATTATATACAGGGGATGCCCAGGTTATACCAGCTGTACATATATAATTATATACAGGGGATGCCCAGGTTATACCGGCTGTACATATATAATTATATACAGGGGATGCCCAGGTTATACCAGCTGTACATATATAATTATATACAGGAGATGCCCAGGTTATACCGGCTGTACATATATAATTATATACAGGGGATGCCCAGGTTATACCGGCTGTACATATATATACAGGAGATGCCCAGGTTATACCGGCTGTTCATATATAATTATATACAGGAGATGCCCAGGTTATACCGGCTGTACATATATAATTATATACAGGAGATGCCCAGGTTATACCGGCTGTTCATATATAATTATATACAGGAGATGCCCAAGTTATACCGGCTGTACATATATAATTATATACAGGAGATGTCCAGGTTATACCGGCTGTACATATATAATTATATACAGGAGATGCCCGGGTTATACCGGCTGTACATATATAATTATATACAGGAGATGCCCGGGTTATACCGGCTGTACATATATAATTATATACAGGAGATGCCCAGGTTATACCGGCTGTACATATATAATTATATACAGGAGATGCCAGGTTATACCGGCTGTACATATATAATTATATACAGGAGATGTCCAGGTTATACCGGCTGTACATATATAATTATATACAGGAGATGCCCAGGTAATACCGGCTGTACATGTATAATTATATACAGGAGATACCCGGGTTATACCGGCTGTACATATATAATTATATACAGGAGATGTCCAGGTTATACCGGCTGTACATATATAATTATATACAGGAGATGCCCGGGTTATACCGGCTGTACATATATAATTATATACAGGAGATGTCCAGGTTATACCGGCTGTACATATATAATTATATACAGGAGATGCCCGGGTTATACCGGCTGTACATATATAATTATATACAGGAGATGTCCAGGTTATACCGGCTGTACATATATAATTATATACAGGGGATGCCCAGGTTATACCGGCTGTACATAAATAATTATATACAGGAGATGTCCAGGTTATACCGGCTGTACATATATAATTATATACAGGAGATGTCCAGGTTATACCGGCTGTACATATATAATTATATACAGGAGATACCCGGGTTATACCGGCTGTACATATATAATTATATACAGGAGATGCCCGGGTTATACCGGCTGTACATATATAATTATATACAGGAGATGTCCAGGTTATACCGGCTGTACATATATAATTATATACAGGAGATGTCCAGGTTATACCGGCTGTACATATATAATTATATACAGGAGATGCCCGGGTTATACCGGCTGTACATATATAATTATATACAGGAGATGCCCGGGTTATACCGGCTGTACATATATAATTATATACAGGAGATGTCCAGGTTATACCGGCTGTACATATATAATTATATACAGGAGATGCCCAAGTTATACCAGCTGTACATATATAATTATATACAGGAGATGCCCAGGTTATACCGGCTGTACATATATAATTATATACAGGAGGTGCCCAGGTTATACCGGCTGTACATATATAATTATATACAGGAGATGCCCAGGTTATACCAGCTGTACATATATAATTATATACAGGAGATGTCCGGGTTATAGCAGCTGTACATATATAATTATATACAGGAGATGCCCGGGTTATACCGGCTGTACATATATAATTATATACAGGAGATGTCCAGGTTATACCGGCTGTACATATATAATTATATAAGGAGATGCCCAAGTTATACCAGCTGTACATATATAATTATATACAGGAGGTGCCCAGGTTATACCGGGTGTACATATATAATTATATACAGGCGATGCCCTGGTTATACCGGCTGTACATATATAATTATATACAGGAGATGCCCGGGTTATACCGGCTGTACATATATAATTATATACAGGAGATACCCAGGTTATACCGGCTGTACATATATAACTATATACAGGAGATGCCCGGGTTATACCGGCTGTACATATATAATTATATACAGGAGATACCCAGGTTATACCAGCTGTACATATATAATTATATACAGGAGATGCCCGGGTTATACCGGCTGTACATATATAATTATATACAGGAGATACCCAGGTTATACCGGCTGTACATATATAACTATATACAGGAGATGCCCGGGTTATACCGGCTGTACATATATAATTATATACAGGAGATGCCCAGGTTATACCAGCTGTACATATATAATTATATACAGGAGATATCCAGGTTATAGCAGCTGTACATATATAATTATAGACAGGAGATGCCCAAGTTATACCGGCTGTACATATATAATTATATACAGGAGATGCCCAGGTTATACCAGCTGTACATATATAATTATATACAGGAGATGCCCAGGTTATACCGGCTGTACATATATAATTATATACAGGAGATGTCCAGGTTATACCGGCTGTACATATATAATTATATACAGGAGATGTCCAGGTTATACCGGCTGTACATATATAATTATATACAGGAGATACCCAGGTTATACCGGCTGTACATATATAATTATATACAGGAGATGCCCGGGTTATACCGGCTGTACATATATAATTATATACAGGAGATGCCCAGGTTATACCGGCTGTACATATATAACTATATACAGGAGATGCCCGGGTTATACCGGCTGTACATATATAATTATATACAGGAAATGCCCAGGTTATACCGGCTGTACATATATAATTATATACAGGAGATGTCCGGGTTATACCGGCTGTACATATATAATTATATACAGGAGATACCCAGGTTATACCGGCTGTACATATATAATTATATACAGGAGATGGCCAGGTTATACCGGCTGTACATATATAATTATATACAGGAGATACCCAGGTTATACCAGCTGTACATATATAATTATATACATGAGATGCCCGGGTTATACTGGCTGTACATATATAATTATATACAGGAGTTTTCGGTGGTCAGCCGTCTCCTCTGTCCCCAGTTTTCGGTGGTCAGTCGTCTCCTCTGTCCTCAGTTTTCGGTGGTTGCCCGTCTCCTCTGTCCTCAGTTTTTGGTGTAAATATAATGGTGGACAAAAGAAAAACGGGTATATGCCGCGCTTAAAAACCACTGAGTTGGAAGTGATATAATATTTCTCTTTTATTTACAGCATTCCTACGCGTTTCAGAGACAACAGACCGTCTCCTTCTTCAGGGAAAAAAAAAAAAAAAATCATACCTGAAGAAGGAGACGGTCTGTTGTCTCTGAAACGCGTAGGAATGCTGTAAATAAAAGAGAAATATTATATCACTTCCAACTCAGTGGTTTTTAAGCGCGGCATATACCCGTTTTTCTTTTGTCCACCATTATATTTATATCGTGCCTACGGGGCCGCTGCTTGAACCACGCGGACACTCACATGTCTTTGAAGGAGTTGTGACTGGCACAACCCCACCAGGTGAGTGTTACTGTACCTTCTCTAACATCATATGTTATATCGGGTAAGACCCTATTGCGCCCTTTTGTCTCCCCATTTTAGCTCAGTTTTTGGTGGTCGCCCGTCTCCTCCATCCTCAGTTTTCGGTGGTTGCCCGTCTCCTCTGTCCTCAGTTTTCGGTGGTTGCCCGTCTCCTCTGTCCTCAGTTTTCGGTGACCGTCCGTCTCCTCCATCCTCAGTTTTCGGTGGTCGCCCGTCTCCTCTGTCCTCAGTTTTCGGTGGTCGCTCGTCTCCTCTGTCCTCAGTTTTCGGTGACCGTCCGTCTCTTCCATCCTCAGTTTTCGGTGACCGTCCGTCTCCTCCATCCTCAGTTTTAGGTGTGACCGTCCGTCTCCTCCATCCTCAGTTTTCGGTGGTCGCCCGTCTCCTCTGTCCTCAGTTTTCATTGGTCGCTCGTTTCCTCTGTCATCAGTTTTCGGTGACCGTCCGTCTCCTCCATCCTCAGTCTTCGGTGACCATCCGTCTCCTCCATCCTCAGTTTTCGGTGACCGTCCGTCTCCTCCATCCTCAGTTATTGGTGGTCGCCCGTCTCCTCTGTCCTCAGTTTTCGGTGGTCGCCCGTCTCCTCTGTCCTTAGTTTTCGGTGGTCGCCCGTCTCCTCTGTCCTCAGTTTTCGGTGGTCGCCCGTCTCCTCTGTCCTCAGTTTTCGGTGGTCGCCCGTCTCTTCTGTCTTCAGTTTTCGGCAGTCGCCCGTCTCCTCCGTCCTCAGTTTTCGGTGACCGCTTGTCTCCTCCATCCTCAGTTTTCAGTGGTCGCCCGTTTCCTCCGTCCTCAGTTTTCAGTGGTCGCCCGTCTCCTCCGTCCTCAGTTTCCGGTGGTCGCCCGTCTCCTCTGTCCTCAGTTTTCGGTGGTCGCCCGTCTCCTCCGTCCTCAGTTTCCGGTGGTCGCCCGTCTCCTCTGTCCTCAGTTTTCAGTGGTCGCCCGTCTCTTCCATCCTCAATTTTCGGTGGTCGTCCGTCTCCTCCATCCTCAGCTTTCGGTGGTCGTCCGTCTCCTCCATCCTCAGCTTTCGGTGGTCGTCCGTCTCCTCCATCCTCAGCTTTCGGTGGTCGTCCGTCTCCTCCATCCTCAGCTTTCGGTGGTCGCCCGTCTCCTCTGTCCTCAGTTTTCGGTGGTCGCTCGTCTCCTCTGTCCTCAGTTTTCGGTGACCGTCCGTCTCTTCCATCCTCAGTTTTCGGTGACCGTCCGTCTCCTCCATCCTCAGTTTTAGGTGTGACCGTCCGTCTCCTCCATCCTCAGTTTTCGGTGGTCGCCCGTCTCCTCTGTCCTCAGTTTTCATTGGTCGCTCGTTTCCTCTGTCATCAGTTTTCGGTGACCGTCCGTCTCCTCCATCCTCAGTCTTCGGTGACCATCCGTCTCCTCCATCCTCAGTTTTCGGTGACCGTCCGTCTCCTCCATCCTCAGTTATTGGTGGTCGCCCGTCTCCTCTGTCCTCAGTTTTCGGTGGTCGCCCGTCTCCTCTGTCCTTAGTTTTCGGTGGTCGCCCGTCTCCTCTGTCCTCAGTTTTCGGTGGTCGCCCGTCTCCTCTGTCCTCAGTTTTCGGTGGTCGCCCGTCTCTTCTGTCTTCAGTTTTCGGCAGTCGCCCGTCTCCTCCGTCCTCAGTTTTCGGTGACCGCTTGTCTCCTCCATCCTCAGTTTTCAGTGGTCGCCCGTTTCCTCCGTCCTCAGTTTTCAGTGGTCGCCCGTCTCCTCCGTCCTCAGTTTCCGGTGGTCGCCCGTCTCCTCTGTCCTCAGTTTTCAGTGGTCGCCCGTCTCTTCCATCCTCAATTTTCGGTGGTCGTCCGTCTCCTCCATCCTCAGCTTTCGGTGGTCGTCCGTCTCCTCCATCCTCAGCTTTCGGTGGTCGTCCGTCTCCTCCATCCTCAGCTTTCGGTGGTCGTCCGTCTCCTCCATCCTCAGCTTTCGGTGGTCGTCCGTCTCCTCCATCCTCAGCTTTCGGTGGTCGTCCGTCTCCTCCATCCTCAGCTTTCGGTGGTCGTCCGTCTCCTCCATCCTCAGCTTTCGGTGGTCGTCCGTCTCTTCCATCCTCAGCTTTCGGTGGTCGTCCGTCTCCTCCATCCTCAGCTTTCGGTGGTCGTCCGTCTCCTCCAGCCTCAGCTTTCGGTGGTCGTCCGTCTCCTCTGTCCTCAGCTTTCGGTGGTCGTCCGTCTCCTCCATCCTCAGCTTTCGGTGGTCGTCCGTCTCCTCCATCCTCAGCTTTCGGTGGTCGTCCGTCTCCTCTGTCCTCAGTCTCTTGTACACTCGGGGTTGTGTCGCATTGTATCCGATGTATCAATATCTATTTACACCAGACCGGCAGTAAGCATTATTTTCTCTTGTAGGTTTGAAACAGAATCACTAACTGATACAGAAACAGCTGTGTAGGAGGCTGAATACTGGGTGAGAAACAGACAAACTCTGCTATAAAAGGTGAGGTTGATGAAGACAGATCATATCACAGATGACGGAGCGTGGAAACAAGACAAGAGGCGTCATCCGGGGGTCTCCCAGGTAAAGACTCACAGCAGATGAGGTCGTATCAAGAAGGTGTCATTGAGGAGAGCAGACCCCGGCCCCCGGCCCACCAGGGACATGATGTCTGCTTTGTTCACTCTCTTTGCTTTCTGCTGATGATGGTCGTGTCCTGTTTGGCAGCAGATCCGGTCTCCAGAGATGATCGGGGAAACCTCCGGAAAGATCCGAGCGGGACCCTCAGTGACATCTCCTGGAGTGACCGGTCCTGGCCCAGATCCCGCCAGCGCTTCATCCTCCAAATCCTCCGCTCAATTATCACCGGAGACTCTATTCAGGAAAAACCGATCACTCATCACAAAACATCCAGGATACGACAGCGAAGGAAGGAGCGAACCCCGCAATAAATCACAAGGAGACCCCCAAATAACAGCCCTGAACTATTCCCCTATACACTGTGTCCTGGAGGCGAAGTCACCCAGCTCAATGCTGCAACACAGGACTGTGCACAAGAATATAACTGCTATAATACTGCCCCCTATATACAAGAATATAACTACTATAATACTGCCCCTATGTACAGCAACAAAACTACTATAATACTGCCCCTATGTACAAGAATATAACTACTATAATACTGCCCCCTATGTACAAGAATATAACTACTATAATACTGCTCCTATGTACAAGAATATAACTACTATAATACTGCCCCCTATATACAAGAATATAACTACTATAATACCACCCCTATATACAAGAATATAACTACTATAATACTGCCCCCTATGTACAAGAATATAACTACTATAATACTGCCCCTATGTACAGGAATATAACTACTATAATACTGCTCCCTATATACAAGAATACAACTACTATAATACTGCTCCTATGTACAAGAATATAACTACTATAATACTGCCCCTATGTACAAGAATATAACTACTATAATACTGCCCCTATGTACAGGAATATAACTACTATAATACTGCCCCTATGTACAAGAATATAACTACTATAATACTGCTCCTATGTACAAGAATATATCTACTATAATACTGCCCCCTATATACAAGAATATAACTACTATAATACTGCCCCCTATGTACAAGAATATAACTACTATAATACTGCCCCTATGTACAAGAATATAACTACTATAATACTGCCCCTATATACAAGAATATAACTACTATAATACTGCCCCCTATGTACAAGAATATAACTACTATAATACTGCCTCCTATGTACAAGAATATAACTACTATAATACTGCTCCTATGTACAAGAATATAACTACTATAATACTGCCCCCATATATAAGAATATAACTACTATAATACTGCCCCTATGTACAAGAATATAACTACTATAATACTGCCCCTATGTACAAGAATATAACTACTATAATACTGCCCCCTATATACAAGAATATAACTACTATAATACTGCCCCCTATGCACAAGAATATAACTACTATAATACTGCCCCTATATACAAGAATATAACTACTATAATACTGCTCCTATGTACAAGAATATAACTACTATAATGCTGCCCCTATGTACAAGAATATAACTACTATAATACTGCTCCTATATACAAGAATATAACTACTATAATACTGCCCCTATGTACAAGAATATAACTACTATAATACTGCCCCTATGTACAAGAATATAACTACTATAATACTGCCCCTATGTACAAGAATATAACTACTATAATACTGCCCCCTATATACAAGAATATAACTACTATAATACTGCCCCTATATACAAGAATATAACTACTATAATACTGCTCCTATGTACAAGAATATAACTACTATAATACTGCCCCTATGTACAAGAATATAACTACTATAATACTGCCCCTATATACAAGAATATAACTACTATAATACTGCCCCTATATACAAGAATATAACTACTATAATACTGCTCCTATGTACAAGAATATAACTACTATAATACTGCCCCTATGTACAAGAATATAACTACTATAATACTGCCCTATGTACAAGAATATAACTACTATAATACTGCCCCTATGTACAAGAATATAACTACTATAATACTGCCCCCTATGTACAAGAATATAACTACTATAATACTGCCCCTATGTACAAGAATATAACTACTATAATACTGCCCCCTATGTACAAGGGGGCAGTATTATAGTAGTTATATTCTTGTATATAGGAGCAGTATTCTAGCAGTTATATTCTTGTATATAGAGGCAGTATTATAGTAGTTATATTCCTGTATATAGGGGCAGTATTATAGTAGTTATATTCTTGTACATAGGGGCAGTATTATAGTAGATATATTCTTGATTATGGGGGCAGTATTATAGTAGTTATATTCCTGTATATAGGGGCAGTATTATAGTAGTTATATTCTTGTACATAGGGGGCAGTATTATAGTAGTTATATTCCTGTATATAGGGGCAGTATTATAGTAGTTATATTCTTGTACATAGGGGCAGTATTATAGTAGATATATTCTTGATTATGGGGGCAGTATTATAGTAGTTATATTCCTGTATATAGGGGCAGTATTATAGTAGTTATATTCTTGTATATAGGGGGCAGTATTATAGTAGTTACATTCTTGTATATAGGGGCAGTATTATAGTAGTTATATTCTTGTACATAGGGGGCAGTATTATTACTGCCCCCTATGTACAAGAATATAACTACTATAATACCGCCCCTATGTACAAGAATATAACTGCTATAATACTGCTCCCTATATACAAGAATATAACTGCTATAATACTGCTCCTTATATACAAGAATATAACTGCTATAATACTGCTCCCTATATACAAGAATATAACTGCTATAATACTGCTCCTTATATACAAGAATATAACTACTATAATACTGCCCCTATGTACAAGAATATAACTACTATAATACTGCCCCTATATACAAGAATATAACTGCTATAATACTGCTCCCTATATACAAGAATATAACTGCTATAATACTGCTCCCTATATACAAGAATATAACTGCTATAATACTGCCCCTATATACAAGAATATAACTACTATAATACTGCCCCCTATATACAGGAATATAACTGCTATGATACAGCTCCCTATATACAAGAATGTAACTGCTATAATACTGCCCCTATATACAAGAATATAACTGCTATAATACTGCTCCCTATATACAAGAATATAACTGCTATAATACTGCCCCTATATACAAGAATATAACTGCTATAATACTGCCCCTATATACAGGAATATAACTGCTATAATACTGCCCCTATATACAAGAATATAACTGCTATAATACTGCTCCCTACATACAAGAATATAACTGCTATAATACTGCTCCCTATATACAAGCATATAACTGCTATAATACTGCCCCTATATACAAGAATATAACTGCTATAATACTGCCCCCTATATACAAGAATATAACTGCTATAATACTGCCACTATATACAAGAATATAACTGCTATAATACTGCCCCCTATATACAAGAATATAACTGCTATAATACTGCCACTATATACAAGAATATAACTACTATAATACTGCTCCCTATATACAAGAATATAACTGCTATAATACTGCCCCTATATACAAGAATATAACTGCTATAATACTGCTCCCTATATACAAGAATATAACTACTATAATACTGCCCCCCTATATACAGGAATATAACTACTATAATACTGCCCCCTATATACAAGAATATAACTACTATAATACTGCTCCCTATATACAAGAATTTAACTACTATAATACTGCCTCCTATGTACAAGAATATAACTACTATAATACTGCCCCCTATGTACAAGAATATAACTACTATAATACTGCCTCCTATATACAAGAATATAACTACTATAATACTGCCCCCTATATACAAGAATATAACTACTATAATACTGCCCCCTATATACAAGAATATAACTACTATAATACTGCCTCCTATGTACAAGAATATAACTACTATAATACTGCCCCCTATGTACAAGAATATAACTACTATAATACTGCCTCCTATATACAAGAATATAACTACTATAATACTGCCCTATGTACAAGAATATAACTGCTATAATACTGCCCCCTATGTACAAGAATATAACTACTATAATACTGCCCCCTATATACAGGAATATAACTGCTATAATACTGCCTCCTATATACAAGAATATAACTACTATAATACTGCCTCCTATATACAGGAATATAACTACTATAATACTGCCCCCTATATACAGGAATATAACTACTATAATACTGCCTCCTATATACAAGAATATAACTACTATAATACTGCCCCTATGTACAAGAATAGAACTGCTATAATACTGCCCCTATGTACAAGAATATAACTGCTATAATACTGCCCCTATGTGCAAGAATATAACTACTATAATACTGCCCCCTATATACAGGAATATAACTACTATAATACTGCCTCCTATATACAAGAATATAACTACTATAATACGCCCCTATATACAAGAATATAACTACTATAATACTGCCCCCTATGTACAAGAATATAAGTACTATAATACTGGCCCCTATGTACAAGAATATAACTACTTTAATACTGCCCCCTATATACAGGAATATAACTACTATAATACTGCCTCCTATATACAAGAATATAACTACTATAATACGCCCCTATATACAAGAATATAACTACTATAATACTGCCCCCTATGTACAAGAATATAACTACTATAATACTGCCCCCTATGTACAAGAATATAACTACTATAATACTGCCTCCTATATACAAGAATATAACTACTATAATACTGCTCCCTATATACAAGAATATAACTACTATAATACTGCTCCCTATATACAAGAATATAACTACTATAATACTGCCCCCTATATACAAGAATATAACTACTATAATACTGCTCCCTATATACAAGAATATAACTACTATAATACTGCCCCCTATGTACAAGAATATAACTACTATAACACTGCTCCCTATATACAAGAATATAACTACTATAATACTGCCCCCTATGTACAAGAATATAACTACTATAATACTGCCCCCTATGTACAAGAATATAACTACTATAATACTGCCTCCTATATACAAGAATTTAACTACTATAATACTGC